>NW_026855289.1:0-261934 GCF_026571515.1 Ruditapes philippinarum
AGAAGGTTTACTGGAAGTTCAGAAGTGGCAGATAGAGTTTCATGTGTCTGTATGATTCAGGGCATTGATCAACATCCTCATTCATTTCAGTTAACAGCATTTCAATATCAAAATCTAGGTCCTTCATAAAATCAACATCGGACACACCAGAAACAGCCGTTATGTGATTCTCCCTCACTTAAATCATACCAAAGGATGTCAACTGTACCCAAACTTAAATCATCACACATTTCATTGGCTCTACAGTAGTTTGACATTTTTCAGCAACTATGTTTGTAAACAATACTTCATAATTTATACACAAACGCTTGTTAACCATATAAAGACATATTTAAGTCAAGTAAATAGGTTGAAGAAGATGTTTTAAATAAAGCAAACGCTTTCAGTTGATGGTAAATTAAATATTTGAGCCGCGTCACGACAAAACCAACATAATGGGTTTGCGACCAGCATGGATCCAGACCAGCCTGCGCATCCGCGCAGTCTGATCAGGATCCATGCTGTTCGCTTACAAACCCTATAACAAGTAGAGAAACTGATAGCGAACAGCATGGATCCTGATCAGACTGCGCGGATGCGCAGGCTGGTCTGGATCCATGCTGGTCGCAAACGCATTACGTTGGTATTGTCGTGACGCGGCTCATATATTGAAATAAAAGACTTGTCCTCTTTGTCATACTTTCATATGACTTCACTCTTTAGAATGGTTTATAGTTATTTTAAAGGTATTTAACATAGAGGAGTACGGGACTGTGTCACAGACTTAAAATCACTTGACATTCAACACTAGCTGTTAGTTCAAATCTCATCAGAAAAATTTGGAGTCTTTTCAAGTTAGGAAGTTGTCAGGAAGGTTGGTGGTTCTTCTTGCGTACCCTCAAATTAATGAAATAGTATCCTAAAGTATGTTCTTCCACCAGTAAAGCTAGAAAGTATAAGCTTTATAGGCACATGCATGAATACAAATTATGGCATATAGTATACACAAGACATGTATCTGGTAGATCTAGGACCGATGCCATAAAGATTAGCCTTCTAACTATCGCGTGCACGCGGCGTCTAGTAGATACGCATTCGTTCAGTCAGCAATGTGGAAAATTTTAGTCTTGTTTATTATCTGAACTAAGGCCATATTATCGCAATTGAATCTAATTGTTTTGTTCACTAAATCCTAGCCCCAAATATATAACGCAACCAAAATGGGGAATAACTCTAACGCTGTTATATCGGACGTAATTCCGCGTTTGTGCCATAGCTGGGGCCATTTGTATGGCACCAATGTCCCTTGAAATATAACCCAAAGCCCCGAATTTGACCTCCCGCACTGTCAGAGCTTGACATTAGTTACCCAGAATCTGTCATGAAAAACAGATATTTCGTTAAAATCATTTAGAAAATACAACAACATATCAAAATTAAAGGCGAATAGCCTTCTTTATCCTTATACGAAGATATATTTTTGTAAGACCGCAAATTGAATTTATTAAACGGCGGATAAATGGCATAAAATAGATTTCATGCACTTTATCTGGATGATTAAGAAGATATATAGATGTGTAAATGATGAATGCGTTTGTCCATTTCTCTATAAACATGATTTTCTCTTCACATTTTCTTTGAACAGTTTCAATTTGACCATCGGCATTTATTTTGAAAATACTTCCACTGCAGAACTGTGATAACTCTACGGTGCCCTTTAACAACAAAGAGAGATTTACATACTCGCCCTTGCAAGTTTGTTGCTTAAGTGAAGACGGTACGTAGGCAGATAGATCGTCACTTGCCAGGCGAACAAAATAAGATAAAATAGTAGCGTGCGAGGTTGGGGGCAGTGAATTCAGGAGTGTTTGATTCGATTCCGGATTTCGAGAAAATAAATTTTGACCTAAAGTGTTGCCACACATCGATGGCATATTTCTATTTAAGATAGTTTTATTTCTCTTATCAGCGTGTCTTTAATAATTGTTTCAAAATCAATAAAAATGGACCTAGCAGCATTATCTCGCAAGAATCTGCTGTCCATTGACCCCTGGTCTGCTCAAGCCACGTGCTTACACGTGTTCCGTTTCTGCGCCATTCGCCCCCTCTGCATTTCGTTTGCACCCCCTTGTAACGTGTCTATCATTTGTAGGCCGCTTCTGATTCACATCTCTGCCCTGACTCCCCGCTCATCTTCGTCCCATAGCTCTCCTTACACCTCTACCTCGTGGCATTGCTGTCAATTTTAAATCTCACGTGTCGACTATAACTAGCTTACTGAGAATGTTGTACTGGGAATGTTGCACGGGATTTCGTGCAATGCATTAACCCGTCTAATGAAATTATACCTATTCTATACGCTAACTATAACGGGAACCTGACTTATGAAATAAACAAAACGTTACAGTGTAACAAAAAAAAAATATTTTATTTCTTAAGCTAAATAAAGGAAATTATTTCCATATAAATAATTTATATTATTATTATCGAGGGAGAAAAAAAATAGCAGGCGCATATACATGTAGGCCCTTACTAGTGCCAGTTTAATTCCGTTTTTTTTTTGTTGTTTTTTTTTTTTTTTTTTTTTATTTTATTTTTTTTTTTTTTTTTTTTTTTTTTTTTTTTTTTTCGTTTTTTTTTTTTCGTTGGACAAAATCACGAGCAGTGCTAGAATTAGAATTATAAACGTCAAGATTGTCCAATGAAAAAGCGACGTTACAAACGTATTAATTTATATTTATATGAAATATTGTAGCCCTCAAAGCCGACAAGTTGGTAGGTTAGAAGGAAATGGGTAACACGTTATAAAGGGAGGAATTTCCATTGAACAGTGTATTACTTGTTGAGGACATGTTCGATATTCTTTACAACTTTGAAGAGAAATTATTCGCATGGAGCTAATATAATGTATAATGTTTGATTTGATGCATTAAACACATGGCAATGCTGGACAGGTACCTAACTTTGTTCTGTCAAAGTTTTGTACCCCTCCGTAGACTGATTTTTATTTTATTTGTTAAAAAGTGCGATTTGTGGCCGGAAACTGCTAGGAAACCGGTAACTGTTTATTATTTGATTTCTTTTTAAACATACACGGGGCAAGCCAAAACTAAGGCCCGCTTCGCGTCTTCCCCGTATAACTAGCCACTGGAATAAATATTTACCTTCGTTATTAGCCTTTGCCACATGTATAACGCAAGGCTGGTCTCCACGTTGACCAGTGTTGTGTGACCAGAATGTAAACTGTAGGCTTAACAACTTCGAATTTTCCTCTTGATATGTCAAAATTGATAATACACCTAACTATGGTCACTAAAGACAGAACGTCGCTATATACAGGGGGTCACTAAGACAGTCTTTACTGTAGTCATATTTTCAAAATATAAAGGATGGGCACGCCCATTCAGTGATTAAGCACGTAATAATCATGGTTAAGGGATACATTGAAATCGGATACGAATATCACAGTTAAGGGATACAATGAAATCGGGCACGGAGCAACGGGGTTTTTATGGATACATTGAAATCAGGCATGGAGTATCACGGTAAAGGGATACAGTGGAATCGGGCGCGGAGTAGGTTAACGGATACAGTGGAATCGGGCACTTTGTATCACTGTTCAGGGATGCAGTGAAATCGGGGACGGAGAATCACGGTTAAGTGATAAAGTGAAATCGGGCACGGAGTATCACGGTTAAGGAAAACGATGAAATCAGGCACCGAGTATCACGGTTACGGGATACAATGAAATCGGGCACGGGAAATCTGGATTCTATGTTTGTCACAATTCCCCTTATAAAAGCCTAGTGTGACTTTAATTAGTAATACAGGCAGTCCGGTTAGATCAATAGGTAGAGAGAATCGGGCGGCCCGGGTTCGATACCCGGACGGTGCAGGTCACTTTCGTTGTGAATGATCATGAAATCTTTACATAGGTCATTCGCACTGTATTTCTGTTCTGGCATGTAAAGAAAATTCAGTTGCTTATGAAAACTAATACTGGTAAACTGCTTGACAGCCTGCCCAGGAACGATGCGGTGGCTGAACTGTGTTCTGGTAAATTCAGTGTGGCTAACTGTCGTGATCTGGAGTGAAGACTACCAACACCACCACCAATTGGTAATACATTAGTCTTCATTTCTTCCATTGTCAGGTTGGAATGTATCCCATTTTTATGGCGGCAGATTTCTGCGAGTCTTTGTATCGTCGTGTCTTCGCCTCGAAAGTCGAAGACAAGATAAATTGGCCAATTATGGTGTCTTTGCATTTCGCCTTTTGAGGCAAAGACACGACGACATGACAAATACGGGGGCGCCGATACGATGATTTCTACCCACCGACACGATAATGCTACAGAAGGAGATCATTAATTGCAACACTTTAATTGTTGAAAATTGAGTACCGCTCAAGGTGGTGCTAGGGGGCGTGAGAGATATTGCACTTTTTCATTATCCCCCATGTAAAGACACTCAAACCGAGTCTGCAATTTTCATGCAATTTTTTTGTGATAAGTAATTAATATATTATCATATTTTATTATCCCCCTAAATTGTAGAGCATAATAAGATTTACTGAGTATATAAATATGCATACAACAGTTGCGAGGAATATACATATGCACAGTATCGATTACATTATCATAAAAAAGAAACAACAACAGGTGAATTTGTTTTGGTAAAATAATGACTTATCGGGGTATATTGTTGTCTTAATCGAAAGCAAAAGTTAAGACTACGTTTGTTTATTTATTTATTTATTTATTTATTTATTTATCTATCTATTGATCTATTTATCTATTTATTTATTAATTATACTAATATTAATGTTTAGACGCGGGACTTGACAAAATCAATTTTTGGTGTAAGTAAAATATCAAAAGCGAGAGCGGCGTTGACCTTGTCAATCAAACACGCCTCGAGGCTGAATCTATCACGGACAGTACTTCCTGTAACAAAAATGTCCGTTCTGTTTTATCATATACGGTGTTGTTTCAAGAATAAGATGACCAGGAAGGCTTTACGGGTAGGTTTTTTATTTTTATTTTTGTATACATTGCTTGCAATGTATACAGAGTTATAGCTGCATTTCAGAAATTAATAGGGTCAATGCATTTAAGAAAGTTTTAGAGCTGCATGTGTCCATATGAGCCAAAATATTTTTAAAAAAAATGTATTAAGAGTTTAAGAAAAGTATGAAAGGATTTAAGATTTATGAAGTATATATTATATAATATGTTATGTGCGATTAATGACTGATTTTGCAGTAGGTCTATTCTACTGCGTGAGTAACGCAGTATTTTCGCCTCATTTTACTTAATTTAATAGATATATTACGTAAAAAAATACTTAAAACTGAATATATCAAATTGTTATACTAGTTTATACTAAATTCAATTAATCTAAAGTTAAAAATTTAAAATAATATATATATATATATATATATATATATATATATATATATATATATATATATATATAATAATATATATATAATATATATATATATATATATATATATATATATATATATATATAATATATATATATATATATTATATATATATAAACTGATTTCTAATTTATTTACTGAATTTGATGTTTTTTTTTCAAATGCTGTCAAAATGTTTGCTACTGTGCAATACAAAACAGGGAAATAATTAAGATTTTATTTTACAAAGTTAAGAGCAAGAATTGTTTACCTTGATAAACAAATTAAATTTTAAAGCTCATTTATATTAATATCACATATTTTCAATAGTTTAATTCGTCTGAGTGATATTTAAACGTTATAGATACTGTTAAACCTTTAGATGATGAACATCGAAATCAAGTTCCTTTTTTTTTTTAGTTATTCACTGGGAGGTGAATAAAAATAAATCCATAAAAAAAACTTTTTTCGTAATTACCAAAAATAAGGGATAATGTTTAAAAACATATCGCTAAATGTTTGAAAACGTATTGCTAAATTATTCAAATGTGTTTAAAGCCTTGTAAGATCTATTGCTAAATGTTTGACAATGTATTCCTGAGTGTTTGAAAATGTATTGCTAAATGTTTGAAAATGTATTGCTAAATGTTTGAAAATGTATTGCTAAATGTTTGAAAAATGTATTATTGAATGCTTGGAATGTCATAGTTAAATAGTTAATCAAACATTAATCTCTTTCAGACTGTCACCCTGTTTGTATTCATGTGCTGTACATACAGTGTTTATAAGTTACCAAGTCTTTACTGGTCCTTGAAATCCAGTCAGCATCAATCCGTCATCGTCAAAGAAAATTCTGTAATGAAAGATCGTTTAGAGGTAGACCACCGCCAAGTTAATGACATTTCTAAATCTCAAAACAATGATATTAGAATTGAAAACAATTTTGAACATAATCTAAACGTGTCGACAGCAAACAGTATTAACACTGTCAACGGCAGCCGTGCAACGAATGAAGGGAACAAAACGGACAACGGTACAAATATAGAATATGACAAATTACTCAAAGAAATCGATAATGGTATTGAAGCCGATATCAAATATAATACACTGGAAGAGGATATAACCATTGGTGAATTTGTTTTCGAAAATGAAGATATTGAATTTAACATAAATGATATAGATAACTTTCGGAAAAAGTCTGAAAAATTGTTTGAAACATTTCCAAACCACCAAAATTCCACAAAATATTTGATTTACTTTTGTGAAGGAAAGTGTGGGGGATTGGCGGACCGATTAAAAGGTATCACAATGGTATACATGATGTCTCTCCTCACACAAAGACGTTTTGCTATCTCTATGGATACACCATGTGAAATTGAACATTTTCTTCAACCAAATCTTTTGGACTGGTCATTCCCAGACAGGGAAAGTCTGGCTGGGAAGACGGTACAGATTATAGATTGTTTTGAACGACATGATGCCTATGAGATAGATCTGCAGAGATATGATCCTGACCCTATCAGTATGCTGAAAGCTGAAGTCGTATTAATGAAAGCTAACCAAGACTGGACAAGGATTTTCAGGAAATTGAGCGTTTCACCAAAACGATTTCCGCAGCTTTATCAGTATCATTCAAGTGAGCTTCTAAGAACTATCTACATCGGATTGTTTAAACCTTCAAGCGAACTTTCACATTCAGTGAATGAGTTTTTTAAGCAGAAAGTAGGTGATAAGAAATTAGCGTGTCTTCATGCCCGCATGGGCGAAGCGCTTTATCAACGGTACACATACCGTGAAATAATGATCCCTCTGCAGTTTTTAAAGCGCTTCGATAACCGAGATGATTTTAAAATAATGATAGCTACAGATACGGAAAATGTAAAGACTATTGCTAATCACATGTATAAGAATTTTGTTGATACCAGTGGACCAATCCTACATATCGACTACATGCGGAATGGAAGCATGGCTCAAGATCTCAAATGTGCCGGTTTCATGAGAAGTGTGGTCGATCACGTGGTTTTACAAAGGTGTGATAAATTAGTTCTTACCGGAAGTGGATTTGGCGTGACGGCAGCATCAATACGTCATACATCACGTGGGTTATATGTTTATATGAGAGGTGAAGCTGTTATGCCAACTCGGAGGGAGCTTGTACGGGAAACATTCCAATGGAGGTGCCTTTCGCCATCTTTTGACTCAAAATTTTACAGCAATATTTGTGATAGTTAATTGTAATCTATTAAAGATGTACAATGTACACATTTAATTATTTGAAGATTGTGATACTATATATGTCAATATATTATTATGTTTCTGTTACCGGTACTATTGTCTTAATTCTTATTTTATGATTATTTATTATTGTCTTTATCTTTTTAACTCACCTATTAACCAGGGTGGAAGAAGTTGGTTGACTTTAAGATCTATATGCATGCTAACCTCGTAATATTTTCACGTATCATTACTTTTAGTATGGAACAACTTTACTCGAGAGTTGGTATGAACTATTGAACTAGTAATGTCAGGATCTCTAGCGGTGTAGGTTCAACCACGTCATGGGCTTGTCGTTGTTTCCTTGTGCAAGAAACTCTACACTGCTTGCTCAGTACTGGTTAGTTCCAGGAACGGATTCGAGAGTGTGTCTATAAGCTTAAGCTGTTAGCTTCCTAAACGATCGAACTAAAATAAAATTCTTAATAAACTTAAGAAGTTCGCCAGTTGCGGGATCTAGACCAACATGTGTAACTTTTCAAACCGCATAGTCCAAAGAGCCTTATATTATTCCCTCCGTTATTCTTCCAGACAGTGACTCAAATGTCACAAATAAATTTAAATATAAAACTCAAGAAGCAATTGTCATTTCAACGATACGAACACATTCGTCAAAAACATTGAATCTTCATTTTCTGTATGTATTGTATAACAATACTCAAAAGGCACTCAGGATTTCCATAGATGTCCGAAGTCTGCCGAAAAGAACCGAGCAGATGTGTCCAAAGTGTGACGAAAAGAACCGAGCAGATACAAACACAATACCACATTATCACGTGATTACAAACGCTTATTTGATTGGATTATACGCCGAATAAGATGTCGTTGGTACAGAGAGGGATGTAAGCTTCTCCAAATCCCTCCAGAGGCGTGCACGTCGCGGAGAAGGCACACGGCAGGTCAAGGTCAAGTCATCTTAAGTACCAGAGGTGATTGGTTGACCTGTCGTGACTAACTCTGGAGGGTTGGCGCTAATGAGAGCCGTTTTTGTTATCGTCAGTATGGAACTTGATGCCTGGCCAGTATTGTCGTACTCCTCTACCACCAACGAACGAAGAATAGGCTTCAGGAAGATTCAGCTTGAAAAAGACGTCCCCGATGTGACTACCCTAGTGGACCGGCACGGATGCTATATTCTCGGACAGATGGTTATACCGGCGCCGAGTATAAATAAACTTAAACTGACTGACTGAGGGATGTAAATATAGTTACTTGCCCCTCACCGCTTGGGACTTAAAGTCAGGGACTTTGGATTCCTTCATGTGAGGAAGGTATTAATTAAGCTAGCTTACGGAAGGCCACTGGTTTTACTCAGGTGCCCACTCAATCTGTCTGAAATAATATACGAAGGAGCATCTGAGGTCTTCCTCCAGCACTTAAACCCAAAGGTGTTAGTCGCATTGATTTGACCTAAAATATGTTTAATCTTGTTATGTATGTGATAAAATATCAATATATGTTTAAAGAAATTTAAAATAGAAAAAAAAAATCTAAAAAAATCTCATATTGTTTTAGATTCTTTTCGTCAATCTTCTCTTACAATATAACAAATATATATAATTATATTTTATTTTTTTAATATATTGATATTATATTACATGGATAACAAGATTAAACAAATTAAGGTCAAATCAATCCGACTAGCACCTTTGGTTAAATCTGGAAAGTCAGTGAAATAATTATGAAATTATTTATTACAACAATAAATTGATGAATGAAGGTTTTAATAGCATTTGGCAAAATACTTATGAGCAAGCCTGTAAAAATATAAAATATTTAAAAGTTTTGCAAGAAAATATTACCTGGGCAGATCACAAAAAGTTACCGGTAAAGACATCTTGTTTTTAATGAGATACCATTAAATTTTGAAGCTTGGGAGATATATAGTTTATAATCTTTCATTTTGTTAAAAAGAACGTATTTAAAGTTATATTTGACAGACTGACTGACTGACTGATTGATTGATGGATGGATGGATTGATTGATCAACTGATATATTACAACAAATAAGTTTTACCGACCTTTTTATGGTTAAATGTTCTCGAATTATTCAAATTTTTAAAAATTTCGACACATAAAAATTCGTCTTATATATACGATTTGATAAAAAACATAATTGGGACTTTCATTTAGCTTCGACATATCGAGAAAATCGACTTCTTAGAAGATCGCCACACAGACTCACCGATTGTAATGTGGTTTAATCAGCAGACTCGTCCAATGACTAGTGGGTTTTTTAAACTATATTTTCATTATTCTCATCTTCATCAAAGACCAACGTTAGGTAAACAGGACACGATTTTTTGTGTACATATATATTTTTAATATATAAACATCCGTTTAACGCACCCAACCTCATCGCTTCATGAATATAATTTATTTTATTTACGCAAACTCGGCGTTTCGGTTTTTTTTTCGGTTTTCCAATTTGTAATTGTATATCTTACTTTTATTCATACGCATGAAGTATAATGATGTTGATACAGTTACAACTATAGTATTTGAGACACAGGAACCGAAATAATAAAAGGCACAATGCGATGCGATTCGACGTGTATATGTATATTAAAGGGCACATATAAGAACTGTCGTCACATGAATGCCTTTATATGTGTCTGTTTATCCTCAATGACCGTTTTTTCCGATGGATTATTGGAATAAACTTATCAAACTTACTTATGAAACTATTCTAGTATTATAATATAATAAACATTTAGTAGGCTACATGTATAGATATGGCTATTAATAACCACGTTCTTTTTATCGTACTCAACAAAAGTCATATCACGTTGGTTCTATATCAAAAAAGCATTTTTTTTTTTAGAAATTTAATATGCATTCACATTTGTACATACATGTTTAAAAAAAAGAGGATCGAGTTTTCAATTCAATAAAAAATCAACAAAGAAAACAAATATTGTATCATTTTAAGCTTATTTAAATTTATAATGAAATACGTATAAAAGGAAAGAAATTCTGGGTCTCAGGAAACTATATTTTGTTATGGACTACAGTGAATTTATTTTTCACCAAATCTCGTCTAAGATTTACATTTTAATAAAAAGAAAGAAAGAAAGAAAGAAAGAAAGAAAGAAAGAAAGAAAAAAAGATAACAATTTCAATAAATAATAGATAAGATATGTGCGCCCTTTTTGTGTTATCCTAAGTAATACTATAGTATAACTGAAGTACTTTATTTTATTTTATATACTTTAACATATGAGCCGAGTCACGACAAAACCAACATAATGGGTTTGCGATCAGCATGGATCCAGACCAGCCTGCGCATCCGCGCAGTCTGATCAGGATTCATGTTGTTCGCTTACAAACCCTATAACAAGTAGAGAAACTGATAGCGAACAGCATGGATCCTGATCAGACTGCGCGGATGCGCAGGCTGGTCTGGATCCATTCTGGTCGCAAACGCATTACGATGGTTTTGTCGTGACGCGGCTCATATAATGTTTGATTTTACTGCCAGTCCTGTGTAAAACAAAATGAAAATGTATTATGACACATAATTTATTATGAATAAATGAAATTCATAGAAGCACAGTGTGTACCGCTGTGTCGTCGTATATATCAATAACCGTAGTGCAATAATTTATTTCCGCACCTACTTGCATACTTAATAGGGGGATTTTTTTTTCAAATTCGCCTTACTATCTGGTTTATAAATAGAACGAGCCGGTAGTATATATACAGCTGAAAATTCTTCAAAATAATTAATTCAGACGCAAAGTAAGGAATAAGCTGGTCAAAACAGAAGAAAAATTATTCAAAATATAACTTAATTTTGGCACAAGATATAAAGGTAAATATACTTATATTAAAAAATGTGTGTTTGGAGTAATACTATTGCAATAGTCATCAACAGTTTAGAAAAAAATAAAGGTTCGTTTTTTTTTCAAGATTAAAAATAACAAAATGTTCTAAAGGTTTTCCCGAAATTTCATACCATTATTTAATATCAGTACATTCTATATTTTGATATCAAGCAATTAAATTTGATATCAAATTTTAATTTATCTTACTGTACACGTTTTCATTTAAATAATCTTTAATTATTTCAGAAAATAAATCTAAAGATGAAGAAGATTTCTATCGTTGCGGTTCTATTGGTGTCGTTGGTTATTCTGCAAACTATCACGGAAATGAGCTCAATGCCGGTTCACTTTAGAAGAAAAGCCACGTGTTGTCAAAGAAAATGCCGCGGCAGTAAAGTATGCGTAAGATATGGTAGGGAGTGCAGATGCAAAAAACCAATTGGTTACTTTATATCATAAATCTGTTCAAGTTACCGTTCTTGGTTGACATGATTCAGTTACCTCCCTTGACTTTTTGTCACAGTTTTGTCGTCTGCAACATGGGAACAAATACTCGGAAGGACGCGAGGAGGATGTGTTGTCATCCCGCAAGAGGTGACTTCGGAGGCAAGAATGTATTTCGGAGTTGTCTATAACTTTAGGGGCTTTCATTCATGTGTATATAAGGACACTTAAAATGACGAGAGTAACGAACATTTTTCTTGAAATAATTGAAAACTGGAAAGTTACGGGTCTGAATAGAAATCCAGTCATTAATAGAAATCCAGTCATTATATGACATCATGTTTGTGACGTGAACTATACGTTGTGAATACGCTTGACATATACAATCATGTAAATAATTTGTTTATAATCAAAAGTTTTTTTTATCAACTATGAATTTATTAAAAGAAATTGTAACCATTTATATATTGCTATTGCAAGGGTTCTTTAAGTATATGTTAAAGTTTATCAGTACGTATTTCAAAATTAAATTGGTCAGGCGCGACCAATTTAATTTTGCAAATACGTACTAATAAATTTAAACCTGTTTAGTTTTATAAACTGTCGTCTATTTACTAGACTGATTCACAGCTTGCCGATTTACCAAAGTAACTTGTTACGATTCATTTGAAATACTCCAATCTTTTTATTGGACAAAAAATAATTTCACTCATTCTGTTTAAATAACCCTTGCAATAGTAAAATTATTTTAAAGGCACACAATGCCTCAGAAATGCATATCTATCAAAATCTTTAGAAATTTCAAGCATGTGTAAAATAACGTTTTGATAATAGTTTTAGAGCATGATAGATGTTTAACAGCGAAAGAAATTAATAATGAATGTGCAGAAATGTGTAGTAAAAGTAGCAAAATGTAAACAAAGTAGTACTCTGACTTCCATACAAAATACTTATTCCATATAATTATACCAATTGCCAACAGCGCAAAAGAAGCAAAGATAGTTAATTTATGTTGCAAATGATATTTTTTGGAAACTGTAACAAGATATCAAAACGTCAAACGTTTTTTTTTTTTTTTTTTTGAGAAATAAAATAAATAACATTTCTGAGGCATTATGGGCCTTTAAACAAGTTGACATGTTTTCTTTTTGTATTTTCCTAGTATGATGCAAAGAAAATATGACAATTTACCACGTGAAAAGTGCAATATGACTACCATAAGATATTATGTGTCACGTCTTCGTTGTTTACAACAAGGCAAATGTTTGCTACAAACAATCTTCATGTTGATATTATTTTATATACTGTTTTACATCATAGATAAAATTGCTTGAATTAAAATGAAAAAAAACTATTTTGATTTATTTTTTATACTTACTTTTTTCTTTTGTGTATTTATAAGACATTGTTTAACCACGAATGTGTATAAAAAGGATGATTCGAAAACGATATTGAATGATGAATTTTCTATATTCCATGTCCCTGCTTAAATATCGAATACGATAGAATAAATGATTTAAGAACGTTATCGAATTGTAACTTTCCTTTCTTTTATGTCCCCTGCTGTACTCCATATTTTTATGTAATATGAAATGAGTGACTGGTCGTTTAGAACGATGACGAATTAACGAATATCACTTTTTTGCCTATCCATTTGCTTTTCACGTCCCCAATTGGACACCATACATTTGTATAAATCTGTAGCGAAAGCGGCTTTCACTGACAGAATAAACAATTGTGTTTAACAGTTTGAATAAAGATGTTTGTTCGCTGAACAAGATTTCATAGAAAAACTTTCAAGGACATCTCTATCTCAACCACTTGGCAATGATCATTAGGGATTATTTTTACGAATTTTGCTCAAATGATTCCTGTCTGTTGGTCGCCAGAGCTAAAAAAAGGGGAATTTAAGTTTTAAATTTTTCCTCTCATCTTCTCCTCAGCTACCTTATAGATTTTGATAAAACTATATGTATAAAGAAATTATCCTTAAGGCGACATTAAGCTCAATTTTCCCTGTCAAGTTGGGCTGTATCAGTAATATAATAATATCAAAAGAGTGACTATTGGTATAGTTTAAACTTTATTAGTACGCAGCCACGCGAGCAATTTAATTTTGTAAATACGTACCACCTTAGTGTTTTAAATTATTTTTTAAAACAGTCGATTTACTAGACTGATTAACAGTTTACCGTTTTACCAAAGTAAATGTGTTACGATTCATTTGAAATACTGCAATCCTATCGCACAAAAAATAATTTCAAACACTAAATTTACTTAGTGTTTGAAATTATTTTTTGTAAATAATTCCATTCCACCGAACAGATTTCCACCGGAGCTTAAAATAGAAAACACCTTTAAACGATATGTCCTCAAATACTTAGTAGATTTTGTTGAAACTGTACAGCAATGATCATTAAGTAGATTTTACAAAAATGCTCAAATGAAAGTCCGAAAACGCGCCGCTTGGCATTTTGTCGTGCTGTCGCTGGCGACAACACGACGCACAAAAGTGTTCCAAATCAGTCACTATACTATGTAGTCCTCTGTAAAAATTGAAAAAAAATTGTTCAGGATTGCTTAACAAAATAACCGCCACAGCTACAACTAGAAAAATGTTTAAACGACATCTCCTCCTCAACCACTTTGCAGATTTTGATAAAACTTTACAACAATGATTATTACGTCGTCCTTTACAAAATTCCTCAAATCGTTCCGGTCAGTTTAACAAGGTCTCTCGTTGTGATTAAATCTTGTCCATAAAGATCATATTCTCAGGTGAGCGAATAAGGGCCATGATGGCTCTCTTGTTTAAAAAATTGCATCTGTCCCCAGATCGTAAAAAATGCATATTCCGTATTTATGAAAGTTCAATGGAAAGAATGATAACGAGTTTATGAATGACTGTACAATATCATTCAATCTTTACAATAATGCTAAAATGCCTAAATGTATAAAGATTTTAATACATTTAAGTGTCACGTTTTAAAAGTGTACATAACGAGGATTGCTATTTCTGTTTATAATATTAGGTATATATAGAGATAATTATTCTGCTTATTTTAGGCTTACTTTGGCTTTGAATTCGGGTTTTTCATTTCAAAAATTAAAAAATTTCAATATAAATTACAACAAAAAAACAACAACAACAACATAACCAGCAGTTTCGAGTCTGGACATGCATACTGCATGGCACGGCCTTTATTAAATTTTATTGAGTTGCAAAGAGTTTTATTTTTAATTAAATAAAGCCTTTCATTTATCCTATCAAAAGTAGGAAGCCTTGTACATGTTTCCTCTCTTTTTTCTCTTTTTCTTTTTCTTTTTTTTTTTGGGGGGGGGGGGGGGTGTGGAGGTGGCTGTTGTAGACATGCACTAAAAGATAAACACTTCCGTTCCTGTCTGAATATTAGATCCCATCAGGTAAAGTGCGGTATAGAAAAACATATATAAAAAATGTTCATTTGTCCCCATATAAATAGTGAATCATTTGTTCATTTGTCACGATGGTCGACTTTTTTTTTTTTGGCTTCATACTGCATGCTGTAAAGGGAAACCCCTTTCTCATTTTATTAATTCCTTCCTTCATTTGTGTTGGTTTTTGCGAATGTATTTGTTTTTGACGATATTCTAGTTCCTGGAGTGTTTCAAACCTGATTTCGCGTTTAATATTGACTCGTGTTTACATATACTGCATGGCAGCCGAGAACATTGTATTTTTTTATGTAGTTAAGTGCATTTCACAAGGATACAGACCAGAAAATAAAATCAAAACAGGAAGCCTGCTACAAAAGAATGTACTTTAATATCTTTTTTTATATCACAGTTTCAGATAGCAATAAATAACATGAAAACGAGTACATCCGACAAGAAGAAAATAGTAAGATATTTATTAATATACAATGTATGTTTATAAACATATATATAATTATAATGTTTATACATAAATCCCTCTGAGTGCTATAAGCAATAATATCCGGGCTGTGGTACCAATATAGATCCAATTTGACCATGATACTCCACCCGATTTGACCACTTCTTGCAGTACTTTGATATTGAAAATTGCTAAAATTAAATGCGCCGCGTCATGACAAAACCAACATAATGGGTTTGATCAGGATCAGGATCCATGCTGTTCGCTATCAGTTTCTCTACTTGTTAAAGGGTTTGTAAGCGAACAGCATGGATCCTGATCAGATTGCGCGGATGCGCAGGCTGGTCTGGATCTATGCTGGTCGCAAACCCATTATGTTGGTTTTGTCATAGCGCAGCTGAAATATAATTAATAAGAAGACGTCCATTGTTATGATTCAGAGATGTGGGGCAGCAATTGACAAGAAAGGATAGTAGTTCACCTCCAATGGAAAAATAGATAAGCTGGAGGCCAAAGGATAGTTCTAAAAATTTACTTCTACGGCAGGTCATTTCGTGTACAAATTCAAGTACGTTGTAAAGTGTTTAAGACAAAAAGCTAACCGAATCCTTTGGAAAAAAGGACAAGCATGCATTTGGGTGAAACAAAAAGACTAGACATATGAAACAAGACAATGTTGACTAAGTCACTGAAAAACGGTCTTTATAAAAACAAAAAACAAAAGCATGTACATGTCATTGGTTTTTTGGACAAGGTTAGTGTTTAATTATAGCTCGCAATTTCTTCATTTGTCTACATCACTACGCATGTTTTGGAATTTTGAACAGTATTATTTCCGCCACGTGCAGCACGGGTTTCAGCATCCTTTAATTGTTCTCTAGTGGTATCTAATTCACCTTCTAAACTATGGATTCGTCGATCTTTTTCTTCCTGTTCACTTGCCATTCTAATCAGTTTCTCTTGCATGTCTTTAACGTTTTCATCACCCCCTTGTGTTTCCCTCAATACTTTTACTTCTGACTCTAGCTTCGTGATTGTCTCCCTTTGTTCTCCAGTGACCTTCCTTAGTGTTTCGACTTCCGCCACAAGAAGCACGTGACCTCCCTCCATTTCTTCGAATTTTTCTTTCATGTCGTCATGGTGTTTCTGAAGTCTCGCATTCTCTTCTGTGAGTTTCTACAAAATAAATGATGCTCAAGATACAACGAAAGTGTCAGGTATATGAGTAAATTAAATCTACCTATTAATAAGATGATCGCCCCAGATTCAGTAACCTCTTTTTTACCGTCTTATGTCTATTACAGATTACGTGTAGACCATAGATCATATTTCATTCGTAGGTATTTAGGTAAATGAATGGGACATAGCTATGGAAATATTCTACAAAAAATACTTTATGACGTAACAAAATATACTAAGATTTTAAGAAAAGTAAAAATGTTTCAAGATTCAAGTAAAAGTTTACATTTTATGCGCGATTAATGACTGGTTTTGCATTATTGATTACCGTATTTTTACTGCGTGACTAAAGCAGTAAGGACATAAGTTTGCAATATTACCTTTTGGAGGTAATTATAACGGTGGATTGAAGTGCTGGACTACTTCTTTGTTCACTTCACAAATTGTAGTACTTTTAAATAATTTTCAATTGGAAAAAATGGCAATTGCATAAAAAGATCATTTCAAAGTTATAATCCAATATATCAAATTTTCTCGCAAAGACATGCCTTCGAAATGCTGGAAGATTTATCTTAATAATGCAAATTCATTAACGGTTCAATCTACACCTTATTTACCGTCTTTCCATAATACTCCGCGATAACTGAATAGCGCATTCACGGAAGGTGTGCGGGTTAAGCTATGAGGGTATGGAAATACGACAAAATTCTAATCGCAAACGTGTGTTGGTTACAAATGAAGATTTAACAATACAAATTGCACAATTGTGAAATCCATAAATAAGGAAAATTGCTTCAGATTTAGCTACCTCTATTTTTTACCGTCTGCAAATACCCGGATACTGATTAGTGATTACGTAGAACACATTTGACTTAAGTACATGAACATAAAAATAGGTTAACGAACCGGAACTTGGTATCGATATAGGCTAAATGATATCTTTGAGAGTTCTCATATTTATAAACTTGAGATAGGTGCAACTGAAATATAAACTCTATGCACCATGAACATGAAAGACATATTCACGAAATATAATGATACCCCTGTGTCACACACGGTCTCACATTTCATGATTCTTTATATGGATCTATATTCGTCAATGACAAAAAGGGATGAAACTGTCCTGATTTCGGGTAATACCGGTAGATCCTTCTTGTATGCGGATGAATTTGTGGGGAAAAAATAATCAGCTCATGTTGCGGTTATGCGGTTTTGATTGTCTTCTGAGAAATAAACAACTCTGTCTCACCTGGTAGGCGGTTCTTTCCGCTTCCTGGTTGCTTAGTGTAGATTCTAATTTCAGTGAGAGGTCCTCGTTCTCTTGGATTTTAGAATTCAGCTCTTCTTTGTCTATCGGGTCACCTGAAACGTGTTATAGTTTTTATAGCAAATTTATATACCTATATATGATTGATTAAAAAATGTTATTGTTAATGATAAAGACGATAGTGTGAATGATAATGATATAAATTGTAACATTGGAGAAAAGTTTAGTGATAAATATGAAGATTGTGATGATCCTGATAATCCATTGTTCTATGCAGTTATTGTCTATTTTCAGTTTATATCTTGGTTGAATATCTTTTTCAATCATAACATTATTGGTAATAAATGTATATAGTGTTAAACACTCACGTTTCAGTTTGGTTAACCTCATTTTAAAACTATTATATTTCCCTTGTATAGAAGAAATCAACTTAGAAGTTAATAAATTTATTTATGTTTACTTTATAAGTCCGTGTTAGTACATGTTTTATATCTTATTTACATTTAAATCGTATAAATTGTAAAACAATTAACTGGTGTGTGGCTTAATTACACGGTGGAGTAAAGCCAATAATTTTTATTGTGTATAAATCTACCTTAATGAGTCCTTCAAAGGTCAAAGTTCAACCCTTGAACTGTCGAGAATACGGCTCAGTCTAACCTTAACCTACTGAAACCGTTGTTTTTGATGTTTTAACTTTGTTGTTATTATTATTACTATTATTATTATTATTATTATTATTATTATTATTATTATCATCATCATCATCATCATCATCATCATCATCATCATCATTATAATTATTATTATTATTATTATTATTATTATTATTATTATTATTATAATTATTAAGTGGGTTTTACGTCGCACGAAACATGGTATTGATCATATTGGGACTATCCAGCTTTACTGGTGGAAGAAGACCTCAGGTGCCGCTTTGTACAGTATATCAGGCGCAAGTGGCACCTGAGTAGAACCACCGACGTTACGTAACTTAGCTGGATAGTTTTCTCACACGAAGAATCCGAAGACGCTAGTGCGACTCGAATTTACAGAGGTGAAGGTTTTATTTTTTATTTTTATTTTTTTTTATTTAGATATATTTTTTTTTTTTTTGCAGTATGATAATTTTTTATAAACTGATCCAATTCAAAATTGCACACATTCTGCTGGTGAAGGAATGACTTTCTGCGTAAATATACTCGTATATGTCAGCATTTAAATCTAAGCGCTTAAAAGAATCAATTTCAATCAAAGAGATGTTGGTAAAAATACACACACATACACACACGCAGAAAGAATGTCTTATTCTTGGAGGAAAATGTTAAAATATTCCCGAAGGAGAGTCCTAGGAAAAGGTTTCTTTTTTTGAATGTTGGTACATGTACGTTTTTCGTTTCTTTTACTGAACTATTAAAGTACAATTCAAATTAAATTTTCTAAAACTGATACATAAATATGGTAACGTTAGTCTAGTTTAGTGAGTTAGTATTGATCAAACAATCCTAGTTATATAGAAACTAACCTGATTCAACTGGGGCTTTATCATTATCGTTCTTTTCGCTTTCGGCTGTAACAGTTTCTGTTTTTTCGTCCTCTGCTTTGGCTTCATTAGCCTCGTTTTCGGGTTCCTTCTCTGACGAAGCCTGTTCTTGAGATTCGCTATTTTGATTTGTCGGTTCAGCATCAGCCTCGTTCTGAGCTGTGCCGACATCTTCTTGCTCTGCCTTTGCGTCGTCTGGTTGGTCAACTGGCTGCGCATCTTCCGTGGGCTCTTCTGTTTTTGTTTCAGGTTCGGACATTTCTGTATTTTGTTCAGTTTCTGTATTTATTGGCACTGCTTCAGCATTCTCTGAAAATAAATGAAATAACATTTATCTATACTAGATTCTAATACCCGCTCGTTCCTGAAACAATACACGGAGGAGTGGCTGAAGTCATCCTCCACCAGTATGAAAAGTCGCCATATTACTTAAAACCCAACAGAAAAAGTCTGCAATATTTTATTTGAATATGAAAAAAGCAATATAATTCCAATCACTGTATCCAATGACATATGCTCTTTACTTGTGACAGATTCTCTAAGACGCTTCTAATCATCAAAATCTTAAAAGTCGAATTACCTATTTTTTTTGCAAGTCAACTTGACGTCCAGTCTACGAGTAATGCCATATAATTTAAAGGTATCGCAGTTGTGGTTACGTATCTAAGATACATAGACATGTACATGTATACTAGTGTTTGTTTATAACGATTACGTTTTGTTATATTCATTAAATGGCATTAATCTATGTGCTTTAAACTCTCATTTATTACTGTTTATAACAGACCATTGTATTTCAAACCGGGCAATACTGAACTTTATATGTCTATATACACTGTACTATTATAAACAAAACAATTAAAGGTCGAAAATCGGGGGTCTTTTTAAAGTACGAAGCTGTTCGAATTTTCAAATAAGATGAGATTTTAGACTGATGGTCGGTCTAGTTGGAATAAGTTTTAAAAAAAACTTAGAAATAACATATAATAAAACTAGACATAAGAAACAAAGGGTAAACTTTCATGGATAAGCCTTGTTAACCGTCGGATCGCTTTTGTACATTCAAAAGAAGTCAGTACTAATTTTTAAAATCTGAAACAAATATCTTTTTTTACAAGATTGATCCGGTACTTGTAACCTTAAGCCAACTGGCGGCGGCCATTCAACCAGTACTGGTGACCAGTGAAAGTAGCTAGCCAAGTGAAAGTTTCCCTAAAAATTATGACTGTTTCCATAGATTGAAATATGTAAATATTTTGATTTTTTCCCCTAAAATGACGAATGATTTCATCTAGATTGAAAAATTGACGAGTCCATTTTATATATTTAGGGTGGTAAGGGTCAATAAATAGTACAATCGTGATTCAGCGTCTTCCTAGAATAGTGCATTGATTTTCATATTTATTTAACTTAATATGGCTTTATATCTTGATTCTTAACTATATTTTTCTTATAATTAAGATTTTTCTTCCTTAATCATAGTCATTTATTTCCTGCAAATTTATTTTTTAACTTTAATGGGCATGAAATATTAAGATATTACTTGTTTTATGACAATTGTTAAAGTCATGCGCTTTCATACATATGAGTAACATAATACTTCAGTTAATCAAACATCGGAAAAAAATGATAGAGGATATTCAAGTGTTTTCTATAAATACAGTATTTATTTTTATCGAGTGGTATGAAAATTAATATTAAATGACTGGCTTTTTGACACTAAAATTTGAAATTTCCCTTAAATTTTGTATATTGGCTGAATTTAGAAGAAAGCAGTCCGGCAGGAAACCAGTGAAAATACGGGAAATATGTTTCACTGCAGTGAAAAATATTTTTGCGGTTAAATACAAAAAAAATGAAAATACGCAATGTTATTTCATTAATATTTCTCAATATTTTATTTCAAAACATACAATAATGTAATAATAATCTTGGTAACTAGTAATTTATTCACGTGACATTTTAAATATATTTAGGTTTGATCTGGCTGATTTAAAGGTCCATTATGCTTCAAAAATGAACATTTTTATTTCTTAAAAACATTTTTATTTTAGTTATCCTGTTACAGTTTCAAAAAAACTCATTTTTGCCATAAATGTACATAAACTATCTTTTGCTGATAGTGTTATGTTGGCGTTCGGTATAATTATAGTGAATTAGGATTTTGTATGGAAGTCAAAATACTACTTAGTTTACATTGTGTTGCCTTTAAAAACAAATTACTGCATGTTCAGTGTTATTTCTTCGTTTGTTAAACATCCAGCATGGTCTGAATCCATTATCAAAACATTACATAAGCATGACCTTTCTAATGAAATAAAAAATATGGATTTCTGAGGCATAATGTGTCTTTAACTACATGTATTGAATTGCAATAGTTCTATCCCGTTACTAACGGAATACCGGCTATTTTTGTATATTTCACACATTATATGTAATTTTTAGTAAAAATTTGTAGACTGACAATACCTTAAGAATTCTAGCATGAATATTTGAGCGTACCGCTTTAAGATTTCAAAATAGTGTATGAAAATACAAAACAAGATTTATCAGAAGGACAGCGTGTTTATTTGTGACGTATAACTGTGTTTAGATTTATCAATAGTATGAATGGGTTGTTTATTGAACAAACAAAATTCCACATAAAATAAATTCAACTACTTGTCAATATGTCAACACAAGGTTTGATCACATACTTTAAGAAACCATGAATGGACTTTAAATTAATTTGTTTATTTATTAATTCTTTTTTAATTTCATTTTTAATCAGATTAACTTAGTAAAGTACATGTACATGTATAGATATTTCTCATAAAGAATCGGTTTCAATTAAAATATCACACTTACACGTTTGTGGTTATTCGTGAAATTAAGATGGCCCAGTAACCCATTTAAAAAGATCACTTTGACAATCAATTGATTTGTCTTGTACAACATATCTATATCATTATATCAAAGCATGCGAACCCGGAAGCGGTGATCGTTGATAAAAAATCTTTAACAAATTTTGTAAGCTGAAAAAAGAATCAGGTGTATATATGTCTAGTTTATACGCTACAAATTTGGTATTTTCTGTCAAAAAAATGACGGTATTTAAGCAAAATATATACAAAAATCAATAGAACACAGAATGTTTTAAAGTTTTATAAAGTATTTATTTAACATACATCAAAGGAAGTGTCTATAACCCCTTCATGCCCGTTATAAATTATGTTTGTGCTCGACTTCAAAGCAAATACAGGTTACAAATTATTCATAAACGAAAGAAATATACATGTATAATGAAACGTGGAGTATATACATATACAACAGGTAAAAATTTGTCTAGGAATATACCTTGTAATTCCTGAACTCTATGTCCACCTTTTTCCTGCGACATTTTATCCAAACTATCGTATTCACATGCAGCGGTCAAAGTTTAATTTTTATAGCTTTAATGAATTTATCAACCCAGCCCTTCATTGGTCATTCATGAAAATTCATGAGAGATTAATTGAGAAAATGCTTAAAGTAATTCCATTATCACTAATATATCACCATTGCAAACACTAGAGCAACATCGGTAAATATGACCGACACAATTAAAATAACGACTCTTCTGCTTGTCAAATTTAATGGCATTAATAAAAATCGCTTTAACAATTCTGGTTTAAATCGGAACAACCAATTATCAGGTAAGAAAGAATGTACATGGCAGTGATACACCGATAGTACATTGTACATATATACATGTATATCCGATATTTTCCATTGATCGAAATCAATGGGAAACTTTAGAAACTCGTATAGTAGATACCACCGTAAAAGGGATTGTCATAATTAGCAACAAAATTATTGAAGATTTCTGAACGTGTTCTTTCGAAGTCCGAATATGATCTATGTAACGAGTATCAGCATTTATTAAATTTTCAAACTATTTCATTCAAACATTAGAAATATCTTTAGATTTGGTACAAAATATATGGTAGTGGTAGTGGTGGTGGTGGTGGTGGTTTTAGTGTTTGTTTTTCTTGTTAAAAAACGTAAATTATTGTTTAAGAGGCGTAAATACATATATTATTGGACTTTATTTAGAACCTGTTGTTCACAGGTTGTTATTTGACCCATTCTAAACGATTGAACGATTATATAACCACAGCCGTTATCCAGTGGTAATATATTGAATAACCGTTTGCGCATGGCCATATAACCCGCCATTTTAAAAGTCTTTACAACCAATTTAAAAACATTGTACTGTTCAATTATTTACTTTGATTTAAAATAGATAATATTTGTAAAACAATGCAGGAGAATAATATGATCGTCACAATCACCAAATGAAAATTGATTTTGCAAATGTGCTGTATTTTAAACACATATATGTAATAGCTCTCACTTTCGAATTCACGAAGAACAGCTTTCTTTAAGGTGACTGAGATTTGCATAGAAATAATCGGTTAAAGTTATAGTATTCCTTGATCCTTCATAAAACTTACTTAATGTTACGTATGTATATTTAAATGAGCCATTCAAAATTGCCAGACGATTAACTTTAAAACATGGGAATGTTATGAAGTATTAATTGTATAAAGCGCCGGTCACACAGAATGGTTCGCAAAAAATAAATGTAACCTCAGTTAATCCTAAACACTAAAAGGATTTAACAAATCTTATATAAAAACAAGTGTTATTACACTGCTTAAGTATCAACAAAAGTTCAATTGTTCGGTTATTGATATTGTCCGAATACGTGTAACATATTGCGGTTACGTTTCTTTAACCGTATCAGGGAAACGACATATTGAGGAACAATTTCTTTAAGAATTGCCAATGCGACAGATGTACGCTCTGTGTTCAATAGATCCGAGAGCTTTCAAAAAAGGCGAGCGTTTCTTTTTAGTCCAAATGTTTATCTAAAAAAAGAAACAAACAAATGCGTGAGTGAGCGATCGAGCAACGATTAATCGAATGAACGGACGGACGGACGAACGAACAATAGACGTCAACAAGAGCTGTAACAGGTGCTGCCCGCTTCACTTAGCAGAAAACAGAACAGCTTCTACATAAAAAGCAGGTCACATTGACCTTTGACTGTTTGACCTGAGAATGGTTGTAACAGGTAAAAATCATCAATTCCTATATAGGTTAAACCACTTTGACTTAATGGGCATCTTCTCGGCTCTTTTCGTCAAACTTCGGATAAATTATGGTGAATAAAAGCCGAGATGTTCCAAATGGGCCAGTTTTATGTTTGTTTACCTATGTTCTTGACTTTTGGCATTTTTTACCTAAATATAACTTATCAAGGTACATCTACATACAAAGTTTGAAGTTTCTATGTTGGTGCACTCTTATTCAATGGCCGGTTTTATGTTTTGTTATAACAGGCTTTAGTGCATGACCTTGACCTTCTGGTTTGAAAATAGGTGTGACAGATATATACCGCTACAGTCAGAATCTGAAATTCCAAGATCAATATTGTGTGATTTTATGTAAAAAATTATTACATGCCCAAGTAATATTGATCTTTGATCTGATAATGGGAGACGCAGGTGGGACTCATCAAGGTACAAATACATATAAAAGTTGAAGTTCTTAACTCGATGAACTTTTGCTGAAATGGCCAGTTTCATCTTTTATTATTACATTTCCATAATTAAATGACCTTGACATTTGACCTGAAAAACGAAAATGTTTAAAACACTCAAACAATTTCCAAGAAACGTGAATATTTCCTTCTTTCTAAAGAAAACGTAACATTGAATATATAAATATATATTCTCTTATTGGTATATTTTCTTTTGATGCAGAAAAAACGTATATGAATCGACTGTCTTATATTTTTTCAGCAGATCCTTCTTATATTTTAATAATGCATGGATTAAGTCTAAAAACTAAGAAAAATGTCATTCTTCAAACTCACCTTCATCTTTTGAGTCAGTTCCAAGTTTTTCATCGTCGGTCTTCACTTCCACATCTTCCTTCCCGCCAGACTCCTCTGTGTTTTTCTCTGCACATTTTTCCTCGTCCGTCTTCGCTACTTCAGCATCTGCATCAGGCTCGAAATCATCCAAGTCGTATTTGGTTTCGCCGTTTTCCTCTGGACTGGCCTCTGATTTAGCGTCGTCGGTTTTCGGTTCTTCTGTATTGGGTACTTCGTTTTCATTGTCAGCCATTGCTTGAGTTTATTCTTTATTAGCGTGTTTAATAACCTTGTTATGTATCTTAAAATAGATCTCTTTACCCAATTACTTTCTCATTAACATTGATATTTTCTATAACCATACGCACGTATGTCCTTCAAATTGAACACACTTTCATAATTTTGTTTTCTTTGTATCTATCCAAATAATTCTCTATATTTTTCTGTATTGCTTATAAAAGGTTCATTTTAAAAGTATGTATGATTGAATCATTAAAATTTAATATTGAAGTTTTAATTATCCCGGATATATGTATATAAAATTGAAATGTATATTTCCTAATTCAATTCAAATTTACTTATATCACTTGGTCAGCGGATTGATACTTAAATCAAATTGCCAGTGGTGAAAATATACAAACATAAGGCATACCTTTTCTACGTTTGTTAATATGACTTTTAGATATACTCTCTCTTGCTAGGCTGGATGGGGATTAATAAAGATTAATGTTACCCAAATATAAGCATATTAGAGGTTACCGGGAGTGAAGTAATAACAAGATTGTCAGATTTTAAATGAGTTGCGTCATGACAAAACCAACATAATGGGTTTGCGACCAGCATGGATCCAGACCAGCCTGCGCTTCCGCGCAGTCTGATCAGGATCCATGCTGTTCGCTTCCCAACCCTATTACAAGTAGAGTAACTGATAGCGAACAGCATGGATCCTGATCAGACTGCGCGGATGCGCAGGCTGGTCTGGATCCATGCTGGTCGCAGACCCATTATGTTGGTTTTGTCGTGACGAGGCTCAAATATTTTATTGTATTTCACATTAAACAATGAAAATATTATACAAATTGGTCAATATATATCTTAAACTATTAATCTGATTATGAAACTTTCTCGTGAATTGACCCTTTGAATGACTTAGAGTAGAGAAAATACATTATGCGCATGAATACATAACTCTGAAATTTATACGTTATTCGCACAGATTTAAAGGAATTCCATTAAGGTCCAAAATCTTAAAAACATAAAAATTGAATTTCTTACATAGATCAGCTGGGGCACTTAAAAAGATATGCAAACGATAATTAAGAAAAACACGCAGACATATATTGGAAATCGTACATGTATTTTTTTTTTCTATTCTTAGCCCGATCTAAGTGAAAAGCGTTGCAACGCTTTTGAATTTCGGGTCATTTTTATTAATTAGAATAATTATTTAGGGAAAACGGAGTGAGCGAATGATCTGAAATTGGTCTTGATCTACATGAAATGGAAAATTAATCTCGAAAAAAATAGTTTCAGTCCCGCCATGTCAAAAAAATTCAGTGGGGCCTTTAAAGATGTTTAGGTCCATTTGTGGTCAAATTTTGGACTGTTTTAAAAACAAAACTAATTGTATATGATTGTAAAACTCACTGATTAAAAAATGTGATATAGTCATAATTACCCCGAGAGTTACTTTCGTATACCCAAACTACGATATGGAAAATCATATTTTATGAGTCATTCAACATAAAATTTTGAAAAAGTCGGCGGTTTTGACTTCCTTCATAGCATGGTCGAAACAAAGAATCAAGTCCAACTTTGTCGTCCCTTCGTGTTTTCGCATTATGAGGCGAAGAAGCGAAAATACGACATGGCGAAAATCAGCCACCATAGAATCATGACACTAAAGTGCAAGCACTACGTCAAGTCTTTGTCAATTGATTTAGCATACAAGTTTTTCTTTCAGATTTGTGATGGTTAAGTTGTTGAACAATTGTTAAAATAAAGTTCAATCATCCACTTTGCGCATTGCTAAAGTATGCAAAACAACTCCTGCTTTTTTGAAAAAGACAAATGTCCCAGAAACTTGGTATAACGGTAAATTTTAGGTTAGGGTGTCTGGGGGGGAGGCTTCAGCCCTTTAAGCCCCCCCCCCCCCCCCCGTGGATCCGGGCTTGTAATAATAAACATTTGCCTTATAAAAATGCATGGTTGATATAAAATGATTGTTAAAAGAATAAAGAAACAGATTCAATTTTAGATTATCGGTATACCCAAACATTTCTTAAAAGCATCCATGAAGGAATGACAAAGATATGACCATGCATAACTCTCAATGTACTATTTTAACATCAAATAGGTCTATAACATTTATCTTCTATCTGTCGACCTGGTATTTCCACGTGTCAATGTCCGACAAAATTAATTATGCCTAGATATTTCAAAGTTCATCTATGAATGATATAATTAATGGCCGATCACGGTCGTCAATGCACTATAACAACGTTATGGACCTGACAAAATGTTAACAGATGGACAGACGGACAAATGGGCGGACAATAAAAAAACTGCCTTAGGGACATAACAATTTTCCCTTTTTTATTTCCAAGATTGAACAGCGGTGCGTTTTATAGAAGAAGAAGAAGAAGAAGAATCTTTATTTTGCAAATTAACTCTCAAAAGAGTCATGTACAAGCATTCATAATATATACAATAACATGTATGCATAAGTAAATAACTAATTACATAGCAAGATGACGTGACTGCAAGTATTTCTTTTCTTTCATTTTTATAATGGTTACCATTGATTATATATTTAATTTACAAGTTATTTACTTTTTGAGAGATTCTACATTCAAATATATAATAATAAGAAATACTTCGTGTATGTATTAGGCTTGCAATCACGGGAGAGACATTGTCAGCATCTATTACATAGTATACTTTTAATTCTCTTCCGTACACTGGTCTTTGTATTACATTTACTAATCTAAGCTATATGGTTTTGATTTATTGCAATAGTAATATGGCACAAAATATTGAAATTATACAAACAAAACAAAACAAATGTTACTTCTAAACTATACTTTGAACACATATAATGCTTCAAACTTGATACAAGTAAGACCAGTGTATGATTTGAAACTTACAAATTTATAGCCTTTATAATCATCGTGTTACTTAACCTATTATACATATAATACACAAAGAATTGCAATGTATCAATAATACATCTATATACAATTACATGACTGCTAATATTCGTACGTTACTCACATAGAAGTACAATACAATGTGTCAATAAACTTCTATGTACGTTTGCATGGGACTAGATATTCGGTTCTCATAAAACATATATATAGAACTTTAAATTAAACATTTTTCTACCTTTACACGAGAATTGTTTGTAACTGTTGTCTAATATGGAAGGCATGGTATATAAACATAGCTAAATTTCTAATATCATGTACATTATCGCTTGTAACCAACTGAACAAATTTAAACATGCTAGGAAACCTCCAGTAATATTTCTTTAAAAATCTTATTCGGAGTTCCTGATAAATAGGACATATAATGACAAAATGGAACTCGTCCTCTAATTGATTACATGCTACACAGACTCTATCAGTTAAAGGTACACTGTGGGGTTTTCTCCATCTACCAACCTCTATTTCTAGACGATGAGAAGACATTCTTAAACGTGACATGCTATTCTATACTTTTTATATCAACAATATCTAAATATCTACTAAAACTGAAATCATTGAAAGTGTGGTAAAATAGTGCTCTGGAAGAATAACTGATTCGGGCATTTAAATCCTGTTTCCATGTGTCTCTAACTCTCTGGTTAAAAACATTAAGAAAAATTTTAACATGTGGAACTCCTTGGTTTTGCCATACATTGTTAAAACCTAATCTAGACAATAATGATCGTACATTCGAAACCCAATTTATTTTCCTACTATTATTTTCACAATCTGCTTTTAATAGTAAATATGCATGTTTAGTATACTTGTTGTCTTCTAACATACACAATTTCAACCAATATTTGATGATTGAACATAATCTGTAAACTTCTAGATTAAATCTGCCCAGTTCACTATATACAAAATCATTTTGAGTAGGTATCTTAACACCAATTAACGTTTTACAGAAATGCAAAAATGTTCGTTCTACCTGTATACCTTTGAAAAAGCCCCAGACTTCTGAGGAATAACACAAAATTGGTAAAATCAACTTATCAAAAAGTTCTAAATGGTGTTTTACAGAAAGATCTGTAAATTTATATACATATTAATTCATTTTGTATATTGCTTTTAAATAATTGTAATATTGCAGCTTGTAATAATAAACATTTGCCTTATAAAAATGCATGGTTGATATAAAATGATTGTTAAAAGAATAAAGAAACAGATTCAATTTTAGATTATCGGTATACCCAAACATTTCTTAAAAGCATCCATGAAGGAATGACAAAGATATGACCATGCATAACTCTCAATGTACTATTTTAACATAAAATAGGTCTTAAGTATAACTTTTATCTTCTATCTGTACCTGTTTTTCCCAGTGTCAAGCCCGACAAAATTAAATTTACCCTTAAATTTTCAAAGTTCTTTTAGGGAATGATTAATTAAGGGCCGATCACGGTGTCAATGCACTAAAACAACGTTATGGACCTGACAAAATGTTAACAGATGGACAGACGGACAAATGGGCGGACAATAAAAAAAACTGCCTTAGGGACATAACAATTTTCCCTTTTTTGTTTCCAAGATTGAACAGCGGTGCGTTTTATATAACATCTCTAATATGCTCGTCCAACGATCATGTACCTTCGAGTTAAGACAAGGGCGTTTATCCTATTACGATTGTCTGCAGTTATGCCAATCTCCTACGCAGTGATCTCCCCTTAACAGTACAGAGATTCTGCCAAGGGAGGTAATCACTGTGAAGAGTTTGCAGTTATGCCTGCAAACTCCCAAACTCCTCACAGTGATTACCTCCCTTGGCAGAATTGTAATCACTGCCTTCAAAGACGTCACATGATGATGAAAGTCACATGACGTAACGTCGAAATTCAAATGTAAATATCGACCGTTACAAAGAAAATCTAACGTTATTTTTCTCTTTCTGTTTTATTTTTAATATTCATTATTATTTATTTATTTATTCATAAACATTGTTAAATAAATGAGAGAAAACTTATCTGATAAATAAAAGCAGTAGATAAAACAAATTTTGAAAAAATATAGTATATCAGAAATTCTGATATATCGGGACCTTGGTGGCAGAGATCTACGCCGAAGAATTAAGGGGAGATCACTGTGTGGAGATTGTTATGCCTGTACAAGTTTCTGCCCTTTGACTTTTATCATCATTTCGGCGTCTTTAAAAATAGTCATAATTTCATCTGCAACATAAATATACTCTGCAGAATACATTTAGTTATTATTTCATGTGCATAAAAGGCGTCATTTATGGAGGCTGATTTGTACCGTTCTTTATTTGTTATTTTATAAACGTCAGTTTTTATTCTGAAGAAGACAAAACGTTCGAAAGCTAAAGAAAAGCGTTTGTTTTAATAAATTGAACTGATTTGAGCTATATATGTGCATTTATAAATTATTTAAAATCTAGCTGTACATAATCAATACATGAATATATTAAAACACAGGTCGGAAAAAAGGGTCAAAAATGACGTCATTGCCGCGCGCCTTTCACGAATGAATTGCGTTCTTAGGGTGACGTCATTTTAGCGTTACGAATAATACTCTACGTTTCTTAAAAGTGCGTTATGAATTTTCTAAATAACATATATTCTTCATTCATGCAAGTAAATTAGCAAGGCTTGAAAGTTTCCAGGGTACAAATTCATATTTTAGCAGTCTACAACCTATAAATAAAAATATTACAAAAGTTACTTCTCCTGACGAACATAGCAAATCACGTGACAGCAATTATTTACATAAATTAAAAATGGAGGACAGAACGTGAGTCAACGTCAAAATTACTTCCATCCGTACTGGATTTTCTTGATTTTCGTACTGTTTCGAAAGATTCCTGCCACAATGTCCAAACCGGACGCTAGTTCGAATTCCGTTGAGGAGCTTCAAATAGAACTCGCTCGTTTGCAGCAGGAACTAACGGAGACAAACCAAGAAAAAATCCGAGCGGCAGAATACGGATTGGCCGTCCTTGAGGAAAAACATCAACTCGAGAGCCATATAGAGGAGCTAGAAGCTGAAAGAGATCAAATTAAAACTGAGTTAGAACATGCTAAAGAGGTATTTTTATTTAAGATAATATAGATAATAATTTTACGATTTTTTTTATTTTGAAACCTGCGTCTAAGGGGTCATCTCAAAACAATATGTGGTAATTTTTTTGACGTTTAGAATATACATGTGACATGTGTGTATTTTTTTAACCATAAAATTTCAACATATTTTTCTAAAAATTAAAGTCAAGAGGCTAAGGCCTCATCCATTTAAAGAGAGAAACCCTTGTCAACATTTTAGAAGTTCTAATTTCCCCATTTCTGGATGCTTAATAAGTTAATATGAATACAGTACTGGACACGCGAAACCCGCACAATTCGCGTATTCGCGGCGAACTCTCATGCTTTATAACGTGAGCGAAGTGGTGGCAACTTGAGACAATTGCCGCGAATTCAACTCGCGGCGATTATGCCGTGAACATTTGCCGTGATTCGCGGGGAATAATACATGTTCATTTGTATAATAAATGTAGATCTATTTATAATTGTACTCTGTGAACTTGAAACCAGATATACATGTACAAGTACGAAAATTGATTAGTAGATCTACATGAAGTTGTATCAAGAAAATCTTGTAATTTGCTTAAATGCCCTTTCTCTATTTATCTTTGATGCCAACAGCAAATATAAATAACCACGGCGAAATCAAAAGCACCGTTAAAAACTTTCCGTGAATGGCAGAATCATGACCACAATGTAATGCGACGCAGTACAAGTATGCGGCTCCATCGGCAGGTAAATAGTGTACATGTACACGTGTAAAAATATTTTTTAGGGGGGGGGATACATATTGAGTTTAAAGTACAGATATAAATATAATATACAGGGTTCTCGGGGACGCTTATTTCGGCGTCCCGGTACGCATGTTTATTACAGCTGGACGCAAATATTTCAGAGCAAGGATTCCACGTACGCTTAATTTTGCCTGGGGACGCATAAACATTACCGATTGTTTACAACCAGAAATACACAAATGCGTTAGCGCGTGTCAGTCTATAGGTAGGGGGTCCTATGCACATCGACCCATGAAGCGATTAGCCAATCAGCGATAACGCTTCCTATCATTATCACGCTATAGTGATCAGACTAATTAAATGTGTACACGCGCTGTACAGTTCATGTAATTCAGATATAACACAAGGTGATAGATCAACAGTTGATTGGAAATTAGCAAATTTTACCGACAAAAGGATAAAATTATCGACTATTTACGCCGCAAGTTTAAAGACTGTTTTCTCAATTACAAATGAGTGTAATTTGAATGATTGTCGAATATGTTCGCATAATAATGATTGTCGATTATTTTCGGCATTTTCTAGGCACAATTTTGCTTTAGTTTCATTCTTGCAAAATCGTTCTATAAGGGTATTAAGAATTTAAGATATTGTGCCGAAATGCCAGGTTCACATACGCTTTTCTTTGATATTTAGATTCTATCCGAAAATTGATCCAAACATCGGCGATTTCACGTTCGCCAGAAACCCTAAAATTTCGCAAAAATTCTCGGTTTCCACGCCAAACATGCGAATGAATTGTTCCTTTATTATTTAATAAACATTAAATCTTTAAAAATCAATCTTCAATTTGCCCCCTTTTGAAGATATTTGCTAAAATAATTGTCGATCGGATGAATCTCTTACACACTGTGTGAAGCTGTACACGATTTTCCTATTCATTCCGCTAAACGCTGCCTATATACATTTACGTTTTTCTTTTACAAATACAAACTTTTTGTCTTTAGAGTGGACTTATTTAACCAGAATAAAATTTGATTTGGTATAAAAGTGAAAAAAAAGACGATTTCCATGTGTTGATGCATTATAATGAAATAATTTCATAATAAATATTAACAACAAAACGATAATTATACTATGGAGTTTCTTTTGAATAACTATAAACTTTGGAAGTCTGTTGAAGATTCAAAATATCAGCAATGCTATTGTGAGCATTGAATGACTAATCTGTAAACATATTAATTGCGATGCGCTTTTGGACTCCAACTTTTTCAGGGTTGGGAGTCCATGGACTCCATGTTTTAAAGTCCTAGTGAGAACCCTGATATATGTGTAAAAAGATATTTAGTTACATAAAAAGATACATAATTGATACGACATTAACTTGTTCATTTCAAATGTATCCCCATATTCACGAATTCGAAAACCTGGCTAAACGCCGTTTTCCGGTACCTTCTGAAGTTCTGTACATAGCTCTGGGGAATTCATCTAGTGGAGTGTAATAGTGAACTCGATGTTTTCGGCCTTTTTTAAATTAAATTGAAATAAAACAATTATTTCTTTATAAGAAAATAATTAAATATCATTGTATGAATAATTCCATACAAAAAATAAAGTAAATACACAAGTTTACGCAGAAAATAACCTTATTTATTACGGAAGATTCCACTACGTCTGTTTAAATTTTATTGATTTTCATTATAAACAATTTATTTTTTGAAAAATTTGCAATAGATATTAAAAGAACATTGATCATTTTCAAATACATCAAGTTTTTCCACCTTAAACGGTAAAATAATGATAGAAAAACAAAAATTTATGTTAGAGTGTTATGTACTTCATTATGTGTAATTCCCCAGAGCTAAATCGGTAACGTACCGGAAAACAGAGTTTAGCTAGGTTTTCGAAAAGGTCAATTGAAAACGTTACATAAGACATAAATTCAAGCATGGTCAAATTACCGATGTGATAAACTAATCCTGCGTAAATATTCCCGTACGACCTGGAAGAGTTATAGTGGATCACCGGGACATTTCGTTCTCTCAGGTGATCATTACTCAATTTATTACACGTCTGTAAAAAATAACACACGCAAGATTTGTCTCCTATAATTTCTGAATGGCGGATATTTGCACCCCTGTTTTAAAAATGTTAAAATATTTAATTGTTAGTTACCGAAAATTATCGCCGATTGTTGAAATTCCATAGCACTAAAAGACACAAAAACACTTGCGCAAAAAGAAGCATCCATAAATAAAAGGAATATAATGTTTCCATTGTTAAATAATAAATACAAAATTTACACACGAAATGACCACTGACAAATGACTGGTCGGCTCTTCTGAAGAATCTGTGAATCTTTGATGTTTACACACCTGTAGTTGTTGCCGAATCATCAAAGAAATGCCAACACTCGATTGACTTCCACCTCTTTTTTATATATCAGAAAAAAACAGTCATTTCTTTTTGTCAAGGAATGATTACACATGTTTAATTATTGCTCAAGTAAAAAAAAATGTTGGATATTGATTGTGTCAATTATTGACATATTATTAATCGTAAGTGCATTTTGATTGTGATATTTTATTTACATTTTTATGATCTTGAAGATATTGTGCAATACTTGTGTCTGCTATCAAAACAATAATGCATATGAAAGGACCACAGCTTCCAAAAATTTATTTTTTCGGTCAATTTTATGACAGAATCCCCGCTGCTACCAGAAATGTTTTATTATTATTTATGTAAATACTTTAAATAGTAACACCCTAATTTTATGCACAGAATGCCCTCATGAATGATCACTCGTTACTTTACATATTAAATGTGTGATTTAACTCCGATTTTATTTTTGTTTTCGAGGGAATTTTTTGGGTCGAATGCCCTGGCTGATTTGGCGGAAATAAAAAAAAAATCTGATTTGCATCTTGCTACTCATCACCTACTCATGCACCTGGCATTTTTTACTCGTGAAATTGAAGGTAAAGAATGTCTCAATTTAAGTGATAAAACTTCTACAATTTTCAACAATCATAATTAGCGTATTAGACGTAATAATTAGTTACACCTGTGAATCGGTGCTAAATGTCGCTTTGCATTGTTCTAAAAATAGAATATGTGCGAAATCAACAATGGATTTTAATTACATTTGTATTATTATCAAAATAACAATTGGACAATTTGTTATCGTGCGTTCTTTGATGTAGTACCAATTACCTTTTGTAATTTCAATCTCGTTTTATTGTTAACTAATTTTCACCAGCACCTGATTGCTTTGTTTTAGTATACAAAATGTATACGCTGTACATGTTCAAATGCTAAATATTTATAAATATACATGACATTTACAAGATTTTTTTTAAAGTTTTCAAAATTAAAGACCACGGGAATGCCCAAGTAGTACTTTCTAATACAATTATTGTAAATTACGGCGATACATCGCAGCGATTTTTCGTGAACCGCCATGAAATTCGGCGAACTTGCACGCGGCGATGTTTTATCGCGTAGTGTCCCGTCGCTACATAGACTACACTCGCGGCATAACGCGACTTTTGCGGGTTTCGCGTGTCCAGTACTGTATTAATAGTTAAATATGAATGTTATATATATAATATATAGAGAGGGAACAAGACACTCCCCCTCTGACACTTCACGCCTCAAATTTTGAGATGTGTAGTCTAGATAATAGAATTTATTGATAATATATTGGCCTGTAAAGGCAATAATATTAATAATTTAAAAATGTGAATGTTTTTAACCCCAACAGTTTTACCAGGTCACGGATTACAGTCTGCAATTTTAGGATCATTCATAAATATTTTGAGTTTGTAAAAAAATATCAATTACAAACTTCATGACCACTGTATATTTTGTAAAAGTGGGTGCAGTACCCTTAATAAGTAACTTGCTTTAGTTTTGAAAAAAAAATCTGTTAAATTCCAATGTAGGTACATAAGTGCCAAATATGAAAAAAAATTACCATGACACATAAAGTGATAAACTGGATTCAATGTCAGTAGCATTCAACAATGTTTTATACATACATGTTCGGTAATTAAGGTTTTTATACTGATGTGGTTGATATTTTAGCTGATTGTGTTAGAACTTGAATGAAATAAGTATTCAGGATATGTCGAAGATCATATATTAAAAGAATGAAATGTATTTATTATTGTAAACAATATGTAATTTTGTAATTATTTAGACCCTAGAAAAATTCATTGAGGCCTGTGATGTACAAAGATAATATTCTTCATTGGAATTAAAAGCCTAAGTTTAATTTTTATCAAAGGCAAATATTTATATGTTCATAAATTGCATACTGTGATAGTTTTTTACATTGTGCAATTGTTGTTGATTTTCTAGACATTACCTGCTCTAATGTTGTTAAAATCAGCTGAAAAGAAATGTATATTACTATATTGCTGTTAATGTTGCAATTATTTACCTATTTTGCTAACTTGAAGACATTTTACATTTACAGACCCTCAGTACACATCAAGGGATTTTTAAAAAACAGAATGAAAGTGGAATCAATCTCGAGGACAGTATTATACGTGAGTCAGTGTCGCGTGAGCAGGGATTCCAGGAGAATATTCAGGGTCTTGAAACTGAGCTTAAAACCTGCAAACAGAATCATGAGAGACTCTCTTCTGAGCACACTGTCATGGCAAACCTGGTTTCTGAGCTACAGACCAAATGTGATCAGCTGGAGGACCAGAGAAGGCAGTTAAAGAGTGAACTGAAAGAGTATAAGATAAGAGAGAATAGGAACATTGTGGACTATTCTGAATTGGAGGAAGAAAACATATCTCTACAAAAGCAAGTGTCTGTGTTAAAACAAAGTCAGGTTGAATATGAAGGGTTAAAACACGAGAAGAAAAGATTGGAAGAAGAGCTAGATGATTTGAACATGCAGTTAGATGAAAGTGTTTCTTTGAAAAAGATTGTTGATAAAAATCTTGAAGAGGCATTGAATGCATTGCAAGTTGAAAGAGAGCAGAAGCATGCCTTAAAGAAAGAACTTGATGCTAGACTAACACAAGAATCTATGTTTAATTTGAGTAATTTAGCTCAGCTTGGTGGTCTCAGTGATGGTTTAAGATTAAACAATCATGAAGGTGATGTAGATGAGGAAGATGGACATCCTGCACTGAAAAGAGTTGAAGCAGACTATGAACACAAAGATGAAAATCAGCCTGCTAGAAAAGGCCCTGGTAAAGTCAATGATATTCTTAGTGAAATTCAACAAAATGAAGTGAAAAAATTGGAACAAATGCTTGAACAGAGTGAAGAAGAAAAAATTGAATTGCAAAGGGCATTGGATGAAGCAAAGAAATTAATTGAAGATACACAATCTGATCTTATTGAACAAAAAGATAGAGCAAATCAGTTGAAAACACAGATAAGTGCAGCTTTGGCAAATGGTAGTCTTGATTCCTCACCAGACAGTGATATGACAGATTATTTAGATGAACAGATTGAAAACGAATCTGATCAAGGAAAGAAAGCCTTGTTAGAGATGAAGAAAAATTTACTTATGAATGAAAAGAAATATTCCTCTGCACTAAAGCAAATCAATGATCTTCAGTCTGAAATAAGTAATTTGATGGATAAAAACAAACAAGGAAATCTAAAAGAAGGTGATCCTGCCATTACTGAAATTCTTAACCAGCTTCAAGCTAAGGTGAAACAATATGAGGATGTTGTTAAAGACATGAACAAAGACTTGAAATCAATGACCAAGATTGCTGGTGAATCACAAGGCTCTTTGAACATGACACAGGAGGAAATGTTGAAAGTAACTGAGGAACTTGCCCAACTTTATCATCTTGTGTGTGAAGTAAGTGGAGAAACACCAAGCCGTGTTATGCTTCAGCATGCTAAAGCTATTGACAAACTGTCCAAACAAGACTCAAGGGAAGGAGCTGAAGACCAAGGGGAAAAAGAAGAAGGTGGTACTGAAAAGGAAAGTGGTAAAAAGAAAAGGTCCAAATCTAAAAAGAGTAGATCTGAAAGTTACGAGGACTCTGTAAAAGCTGATGCTAACTCCTGTCAAAAATTAACAGAAACAATTCTTGACCAGACAAAACATCTGAAGAAGTCTGTTGAACATCTGATGGAAGTTTCTAGAAATAGAACTGATGATAATGAACAGTCAGATGCTCAAGAATTACAGGAACAGATCGTCAAGCTGAAGGCAATGTTGTCAACTAAGAGAGAGCAGATTGCAACATTAAGAAGTGTTCTTAAAGCCAATAAATCAACAGCTGAATTTGCTTTGGCAAACTTGAAACAAAAGTATGAAAATGAAAAAGTTATAGTAACAGAAACAATGTTGAAGCTAAGAAATGAACTCAAAGCATTAAAAGAAGATGCTGCCACTTTCGCTTCCTTAAGAGCTATGTTTGCCCAACGTTGTGATGAATATGTCACCCAGCTTGATGAATACCAACGTCAACTTGCTGCCGCAGAAGAAGAGAAGAAGACCCTGAATTCCCTCCTACGAATGGCTATCCAGCAGAAACTCGTGTTGACACAGAGACTAGAGGATTTGGAATTCGACCGAGAGAGACGGAACATGCGTAGACCGCAAGGAGGCGGCGGTAGAAACAAGTCTGGCGCTTCCAAAGTAAGTCACTACAATGATGAACAGTCATATAGTGGTCGCTATGGGGGAGGCAGACACCATAACTATCAAAATCATCATAGCCATTCAAATCCAAGACGCGACTATTAGAACTTGAATCCTCCATCCCTGCAACTACCAGTTTATTTTAGGGTAAGTCCTGCAGTCCGCTTTCCCAAAAACACTCATATCCTATAACGTATACATACTCTGTAGAGCGCTGAGGTTTTGTTTTTCTCTGTCGGTTATACTCACATCTTCTCTCATTGGTAAACGGCACATTCCTCCCACTTTGCTTGCTTGGGCATTAGGTTCACAACCCATTCTAAAAATAACCCAGACAATATCAATGAATTATAGAAATATAGATCTTTTAGTCAGGCAGTAGGTGCGTGAAAAGAAAAACTAAGTAATGTTAACAGAGGTGTCTTTTGGCTTGTAACTAAATTTACTGAGAATTTTTTTTTTAAGAATATAAGATATTTGAATGGCTTTATCAACTTAAGTTCCAACATATATATAGAGGTTTTAATAATTTTATAATAGACTACCAATTTATTCAATGTAATGGGATATTCACTACATGTCACAAAATGATTTTTTCGTCCAACAACAGTCAATTTCGTTTATAAATTACTATCTAGCAACTTTACAGTATGAAATTTTCCTAGGTATTTGGGAGCATGCTTGATAGACTTAACTCACAATAAAAACAGGTATGTATTCATTTTAAAGGCTTGTTATATAAGGGTGCTTGCATATCTTGACTCATATATCCACCTAACCAGCCACCCTTAGAAATTTCTTGCTTTGGAAGTGAAGAGCCAACAAAATATATATCTACCTGGCTTATTAATACGCAGATTGCTCTTGTGGCAGAAATACAGTCTTGCTAGTTTTATCCATACCTGCTTTAAACAGTCGAAAACACTACTGCCCAGAGGGATTGTTAAGTAAAACAAGTTGAATAAATCTATGATTTTAGTTACTTGAAGAAAGTCTCAAGATTGTCCCCAAAGAATAATTTTTCTAGTTTCTAAGTCTTTCCAATAGAAATTCATTACGTTTGAATTAATCAACTTCAAATTTTGCAGACTGATTAAACAGCATATTCTGTGTTAAAAGTTTTCAGGCGTGTTTGCTGGAAAAATTTTACAAGTTTGAGATGCCCCCCCAAGCAGCAACCAGCTTTTTTCGCCTTTTGACTGATAAGTTGGAAATATTTACTAGGGTATAATGAATTAATGGATAGAATACTTGAACATTACCATGCATACTCAATGAAACTTAGTCAACTTCTCTCTGATATATCGGGAGAACATTTGAAATTTATTATACACAGCAAAAGTTTTTGCCTGAATCGCCCTCTGGATTCAAAATCAAATGTACGTCACCCCAAAATAGAATATAAAAACCAAATCTCTATGGGTGGTATTAGACACAGTTAACACATAAAAGCTCCTTCATTGATCCACATCATACATATATTTGAGCCCCGCCATGACAAAACCAACATAGTGCGTTTGCGACCAGCATGGATCCAGACCAGTCTGCGCATCCGCGCAGTCTGATCAGGATCCATGCTGTTCGCTATCTGAATTTCTGTACTTGTAATAGAATTGGTAAGCGAACAGCATGGATCCTGATCAGACTGTGCAGATGCGCAGGCTAGTCTGGATCCATGCTGGTCGCAAACATGCAATGTTGGTTTTGTCATGTATTTATTAAGATATAAACAATCATATACATTGTTTTTTGTGTAAGTCAAGAGTAAGTGGTCATTTCTGATATAAATAAGATAGATTATACTTTCCTTAAAAAGGAATTTTTTTTTTTTTTAATTTCTTGCATGAATAATTGATACTAACAGAATACATTATAATTAACAATATTACTTTATTAACATCACATTTTAATTTCAATTTATGGTATTGGTCTAACACTTTTAGCACTGTTTCTTTCTGTTTTTAGCTCACCTGTCACAAAGTGACAGGGTGAGCTTTTGTGATCGCTTTTCGTCCGGCGTCCGTCCGTCCGTCGTCCGTCCGTCCGTAAACTTTTACTTTAAATGACATCTCCTCATAAACCACTAAGCCAATTTCATCCAAACTTCACAGGAATGATCCTTTGGTGGTCACCTTTAAAAATTGTTCAAAGAATTTAATTCCATGCATAACTCTGGTTGCCATGGCGACCGAAAGAAAAAACTTTAAATATCTTCTTTTAAAAAACCATAAGAGCTAGAGCTTAGATATTTGGCATGAAACATCTTCTAGTGAGTGTCTACCAAGTTTGTTCAAATAAAAGCCCTGGGGTCAAAATTGGCCCTGCCCCGGGGGGTCATTGATTTTCCCTATATGCATATAGTAAAAACTTAAAAAATCTTCTTTTAAAGAACCCAAAGAGCTAGAGCTAAGATATTTAGCATGAAACATGTTCTAATGGGTGTCTACCAAGTTTGTTCAAATAAAAGCCCTGGGGTCAAAATTGGCCCCGCCCCATGGGGGAGTCATTGATTTTCCCTATATGCATATAGTAAAAACTTAAAAATCTTCTTTTAAAGAACTCAAAGAGTTAGAGCTTAGATATTTGGCATGAAACATCTTCTAGTGAGTGTCTACCAAGTTTGTTCAAATAAAAGTCCTGGGGTCAAAATTGGCCCCGCCCCGGGGGGTCATTGATTTTCCATATATGCATATAGTAAAAACTTAAAAAATCTTCTTTTAAAGAACCCAAAGAGCTAGAGCTAAGATATTTATAATGAAACATGTTCTAATGGGTGTCTATCAAGTTTGTTCAAATAAAAGCCCTGGGGTCAAAATTGGCCCCGCCCCGGCGGGGTCATTGATTTTCCCTATATGCATATAGTAAAAACTTAAAAAATCTTCTTTTAAAGAACTCAAAGAGCTATGGCTAAGATATTGAGCATCAAACATGTTCTAATAGATGTCTACCAAGTTTGTTCAAATAAAAGCCCTGGGGTCAAAATTGGCACTGCCCCGGGGGTCATTGATTTTCCTTATATGTGTATAGCAAAAACCTTAAAAAATCTTCTTTGAAAAAACCCAAATAGCCAGAGTTAAGATATTAAGCATGAAACATCTTTTAGTGAGTGTCTACAAAGTTTGTTCAAATAAAACACCTGGGGTCAAAATTGGCCCCGCCCTGGGGGTCATTGATTTTCTTTATATGTGTTTAGCAAAAACTTTAAAAAAATCTTCTTTTAAAAAGCCCAATGAGCTAGAGCTTTAGATGTTTAGCATGAAACATCTTCTTATGGGTGTCTACCAAGTTTGTGCAAATAAAAGCCCTTGGGTTAAATTGGCCCTGCAACGTTGGGGGGGGGGGTGGGGGTTGGGGGGCCTATATACAGGTGAGGCGACCTCAGGGCCATCATGGCCCTCTTGTTTTAACATTTGACTGAAAAGTCGAAATTTTGGACAGACCGAAATAATTCTGACCTAAAGGCAAGATTTAGTGTTACATAATGTGTGCCTCATCCTATTTCATGTCAAATCGATTGGAAAATATGATTTACGGTTAGGTTACATCATTATGTACATAAGATAGTAAAGGGCAAAAAGAATGCAGAGCAAGTATTGGCATGTGTATTTACATGTATGACCAGAAGTGTATGTAGATATAAGCAACTTATTAATGAGATAAGAATTTAGGAGTGCTAAATAATTTATACTGGTAAACATTTTACCAGTACAGGCCAAGGGATTGTGCAAATACCATATTTACAACACAGTTTCATAATTATATATATATAAGATCAGCTTAAGGGGGGAAGGAAAGTTTGGCCTCTTATCAAGAAATACCATAAATACTTTTAAACACAGTTTTGATTAAGGTGTTAAATTTCTTTAAATTTCTTAACGTTTTGTTAAATTTTGTAAGTTACAGCTCTTGTTCATTCAATGAATTTTTATTGTATTTTAATTAGGTTCAATTACAGTGTACAATTAAGTTTTGAGTACCTCACAACCTGGCAAGTTGCCTCAAAAATTATTTTAATCACCAACATTTCACCCTCCACCAATGTGGGTATGACTGCTTTAAGTAATCTCATTTGTTGATGTCTTGATTTTGAATAATAAAACCCATTTGTTTTGATTTTGAATAGTAAAACCCCTTTGTCTTGATTTTGAATAATAAAACCCCTTTGTGCCCTCCACTCCCCACCTCCTAGTTAGACTATTAGCTCAGTAATCCACAGTAAAGAAAGGGGTGCTTTAAATCTTAATTCAAATCCCCCAAAAAAATGTTTGGGATAAAAATAAGTGTTTCAGGTAATATTCCAATCTTTAGAAACCAATGACTGAGGTCAAAGAACAGGAAAAAGCAGATTTTGAAATTACATGCCCTTTTGCTTTTAGTAGACAGTTTTATATATACATGGTAAAAGATTTAGTTTGGTACAGATATGAGCACAACTTATTACTAGTATTGTTCTACTTTTATTGAAATGTACATGTGACACTGTCAAGTACAACCTTTGTTGTTAGTGTAACTATTACTTGGTGGTAATAAACTCAATCAAACAAGCAACAAACTTCCTGAAGATGAGTCTAATAAAATATATACTTCTGTTTCATATATAGACAATTTGTAGGGTGTATCATAAAATGTCATGCAGGGAATCTTATCATCATATCAGCTGACTCATTCAACACAGCTTGATGCAAATAAGCTTCAACAACAACAACAACAGCAATTCAAGTTTTTCTTGATATTTCACAGTGTAGGTTTTTGTTCAGAGTTTTAGAAGCATGAAGAATAGGGTGATTTAAACGTTAATAAACCTCGTTTTTTAACAATTTATCACATTCAAATCTCAAATTACTGTCTCAAAATTGAGTTCACCTCAATACTGAATTTCGGGAGCTGGCAATTCATGGATGAATTATCAAAAATGTTGACTTAAAATTGATATTTTAAGTGATTAAATTTTTTTCCATATGTCCCAAATTTTAAAGATAATTTTGAATTAGAACAAATTTCTAACATAATTGGTATGGGACAAAATCAAATGTAATCAAAAAAAGCAACCAGAAAATATATTGAAATGTGTGAGGCATTTAGATAATTGACTTTGCCTACACAGTTGAAATGAATTTTAAATGCAAAATTCATCCTTTATTTGCATTAGATGTATATAAAATTTAAAAAATATTGCCACAATATACAAAATAACCCATTCAAGCTGTAAAAAGGGAAAAATAGAGAAAAAAGCAAAATGCAGAATTGATGAGGAAATAAAAGGTTTTTATTATGCTATACATATTTCAATGGATTTGTATTTCATGAATAGAAAGTTCCATCAGTTGATTGTACAATTATTGATTATCAGTAAATTCTTGAAAAAAAGGATAGTCCCTGTGCAGTTGCCGATCTCATCATCTCAATGTAGGACGCGATTGATTGATAAATTAAAGCTGTACTGTTTAAAAACTCCTCTATAAATGGTGATTGATTATGATTAGATTTATGGGAAAGTTCTCACTAAAAGTTCATTTCTTTAAAGGAAGGGTTTGCTGCCACAGAAAACCACAGTTACAAAGCTATATACATGTGTATAGACTATAGTGATACAAAACCATTACAAATTAACCACCTTTAAACTTGTCACCTGTGATGTTTTGACATGACAGTAAATCAGAGGTCATTGATCAAGCTCAAGTGAAAAAAAAAACCTACCATCTACATAAAGAATGACAAGCATAAATTAACAGAAGATGCATTAGCTATTAGGTAAATTTTAAGGTTTAATGAATGTACGTTATCCAACAATTCATCATTTGAAATTTAAACAAGAAACTGAAGTTTCAATCTTGTTAACCAATTATAATTCTTGTTGCATTTAGAAGTTGCCCACAGGTGCTTTTGTCATTGAACAACTTCCCTACTGGTGTTTGTGGCATTGAACAACTTCACCACAGGTGCTTGTGGCATTAAACAACTTCCCCACAGGTGCTAGTGGCAATTAAACAACTTCTCCACAGGTGCTTGTTGCAATTAAACAACTTCCCTACAGGTGCTTGTGGCATTGAACAACTTCACCACAGGTGCTTGTGGGAATTAAACAACTTGCTTCTAGGTCACTGAGGTAACACAGTATTTAGTACAGTCACAGTCAGGTCAGCCTCACCATAATTCAAGTTAACAATGAACTGTTCTGAAATTCAGCGCAGGAAGAGTCCATTTTACAAGTATGGCAGTTCAAGTGTAAAAATATTACTGCAGGTGTTTGTTTCTTCTACACAGAACATTTTTAGTACATGTATAATTTGAATATGTCTTGCGATGTACAAACTTGAAAATGCGTAGTAACATATTTTCTAGTCTATCATGCACATTTTACAGACAATTAAGTTTCCTCCGTTGCTCTCAGGAGGAGAATATTTACTTTCACAAGCTTACTATGTCATGCAGCATGAATATGCAGAAAATACAAGATACAGTCATCTGCCAAGAATGTTCGATTATTGGACAGATATCTCCTTTCTCTCTCTTTCCCTTCAACAGTATAATGTCTATTAGTAACTGTATCACAGGCACACAAACACACAATTCCCAACTAAATGTATTGACATTCTTCAATTCTACAGGTTTTTTTTAGAATTCTTTCACATTTTTTGTGATGAGAAATTTTTATTGGTAAAAAAACATGGACAGTGTTAATTTATAGATTAGTTGATATTTGACAAGGGTGGTCCTGGTATTTGAAGGTAGTTATTGATTTGTACATGTATGCAATTCAGTGCATATGTACTTAGAAATTCTAAATTTTTCTGGCTTACTTAATTCTGCAATGACATCATATGCTATTTTAACATCACATTCAAATATCTCAATTTCATTGTGAATAAGGTGGTTTTTAGTGTCTCTCTTAAGAGATGTATGGTATATATTTAACAAACCTAGAATGAAATAAATCATGTCAGTTATTTCATTGATAGATTCAACCCCAATTTAACACAATGATGCATTTAAAACTTATGCAAAGCTGTCTGGTAGGTATACCAATTAAAAGAGTTTATATCCAATTAAAATAGTTTCTCACACTGATCGTTGAATAAAGTGTGCTGATGATAAAATACCCCACCTGTTGATCCTTTTATGACAGTAAATCTTAGTTAGTTGGTTTAAACGAGGGTTATTAAGTTGTGTTTTCTGACAACGTAAAATGGAGGTGGATGGCCAGTGATTACTTTAAAAAAACAAAATTCTTTGACCTATGGCCTGTTTGCTGTTTGACAGCCGACTGGTATGGTAGTTTTGGTAGGGTGTCGTACATCTTGGAAGGGTGGGTAGAGGATTAGGACCGCAATCTTGGGTCACAGGTTGAGGGAGGGCGTCTTGCATATGAGTCAGCAAGGGTTGGACTCTTTAATTACAATTCATGCTTAAACTTTTACAGGATCATGCAAAGAGGAGCTTAAGTTTGTAGATATTATTGATCTTATTGGGCAAGGGTCCACGGACAGCTCTTTAAATTTGTTCACAAGTAAAGGGTACTGGTACTTTATTTAGAGAACTCTTTATTCTCTTCTTTGATTTTACTTTTCTTTTTCTTTCAACCTTTTTCAGGGCCGCTTCTGTCCAGTTTTGAGCAGTAAAAAGAGCGATATTCCTTAGTGGACACAAAAAAAAGCGACATTTACTTATATTCTTGTTGTGTTTTGAATTATGAATGTGCCTTGTAAAATTGAAAAGAATATCATTCAAATTGTGATATAACACTTTTTAAAAGTGTAAAAATGTTCAGACATTAAGTGTTCATCATTGCCTCATGTTAGATTTCTTCATGTGTCATCATATCACTTGTTAACCTCAAAGGTCACTGTCTAAAAAAATGATTGATTATTTGATGAAATTAGCATAACAGAAGAAATCTTTATCAAATAGTCAGAATTTATCCTTTTTTTTTCATACAAGTTAAGTTTGAAAAAGCTAATAGCATTTAACTATACATGTGACGGAATATAATATATCTATGTGATTGATAGAATAACTATGGTATATGCTGAAAAAAATCATGAAATTTTTTTTATGAGTAAAAATTCTGACTGAAAAATGGATTGGTCACAAATGATTTCCATTATTAATAAACTATTAATTTTCCATGGAATTTTTTTTTATTTCCAACAGAAGTCTCTTAATGTGATAATGAAAAACCTTTGATAAAAAATATTTTACACTAGAATTCACTTGCTATGAAATTTTGGTGCTTATTAGATAGGATATTTTCACTACTTCATACAGGCGCCAGATGTATAACATGTTACATGGTGCTTTAATTTTTGCTCCTGTTGTAAAGGAGGAAAAGGCAATAATTTCTATAAATATTGTTTTGTGTAAAATGAAAACTAAGCATGTAATTGTTGGGTATGAGGTGTCAATTTACTTTTAGGAACAATGCTTTTCATTCCCGGGAAGTTGCTCAAGTTCCAGAGCAAACAGTATGTATCCTGTACTTTTATAGCGTTTCTCCTGTACCTCTATAGTACTTTCCTGTACTTCTGTAGTACTTCTGTAGTACATGTGTATAGTTATATACTTCTTGTTGTTTTAATTCTTCACTCATCATACATTTTGTTTTACTTTTTGTTGTACATTTCTCTTGCAGTAAAGTTATCTATATGTAAGTTTATTTTAGCTTTTGATTTAATTTGGATATATTTTTAGTTTTCCTGTGTAGTTCATCTTTTATATTTCCCTCTTTTGTTTTACTTTTGTTGTACATTTCTCTTGCAGTAAAGTTATCTAAATGTTAGTTTATTTTAGCTTTTGATTTAATTTGGATATGTTTTTAGTTTTCATGTGTAGTTATGCTTTATCTTTCAAGCAATTTGTTTGTTTTTTTGGTGCTTTTCACATTTTTTTGCACAGTGACATTATCTGACGGGTGTTGTCATTTTATCTGAAAGTTGTATAAATTGCTTTTTAAATTCTTTTAGTTTTATCTGGAAATTGTGTGAAGCACTTTTTATGTGGTAGATTAAAAACTTGAAGAGTCTAAGAAAGTGTATTTAAGAAATGTATGTTTCAAGTTTTATAACAGTAATTCATGTGCCTTAGGTAAGAAATTCGTAATTTCCTTCTAATGTAGCAAATGTGACATTTTGATAATCTTGGTATTCTTTAGAATCCATGTAGACTAGTCAGTAAAACCATCAATACTTTTGAAAGTAATTTTGTAGACTGTACTGTCTGAATTATAATTTGATTTATTGTGTTCATCATATTGCCAGTCATTTACATTTGTATATTCATCATGTCTATCCCCATCATTGTTTTTTGGCCAAAACTTTAAAACACCTTGATCTCTTGCTTTAACAATTAACTTTTATAGGCTTAACTATACATGTATGTATTTAAGTATAATTAGGAAAACTTTGTATAGTGTGAAATAGAAAAATGTCATGGAGGGGGTGGGGTGGCAAACAAGAGAAAATGTGTTGGTTCTTGCAAAACTGAACAGTTTGTTCATAATACTGGCGGCCTGCCTAATTTATGAACATGAACTTGCCCAGAATTTGGAACAGTCAAGTTAAGTGATTTCAATGTCAATTGAAATACAAAAACTAAGGTACCAACAGTATAAGTCAGGCTACATGGTCATACAGGCTGGCCTGACAAAGGCTAATAATCAATTTTGGTTGCAGCAGACTTAAAAGTTTAAACATATTTAGTTAACACTTGTCTTGCATCAAACCACATAAGTGTGAATAATTTCCATTTTATGGTCATGTTATTTTATCCTGATGTAATGTTTTGGCTACTAACAGGATTAATTTACCTTGTTACTGCTAGAATAGATAAAACACATGTTGACTGCTTATTAGCATAATATACATATATACACTTCTTATTGCAGAAGAACATAATAATATATTCTACTAGGTTATTGTACATCTTATTCTCGTGGGATACAGATATCTATATTGTTTATCTGTTACATCATTTGATTGCTGTCTGGTATGCAATTTGTATTTGTTCTATTCAGAGCAGCTGAAGAATGCTTTGAAATTGTGTCATTTGAAAGTATACTTGTGTATTAATTAGCAGTTCGTACAGAGTAGTGTTTCACCTTGCTGAATTCTGTTCTGATCATGTTGTCCACTTTGATTATTGTAAAATACTGGTTCATTGTAATTAAGTTAAGTTAGACTTGTTTATTTTAGCGCTAATGTTTGGATATCACTCTGGGGGCATGGTCCTGCATTATTGTAGCTAAGTTGCTAGCATAGAGGTTGACTGCTTGTGTTCTTGGTTGATTTATTAAATTTACAGTATTCTGGTTTGTTGGATTGATTTGTCATTACAATACATTTGTAATGGATTTTTTATTTGCTTAGTTCATTTGGCTTTCAATGTTCTAATATTTTACTTTTACTGCTTACTGATTGAATAAATAGAATATAGAAAGATAATTGATTAACTGTTTACAAAATTCACTTATTTATATAAACTGTTAACAGATACAAATTTGTGGTCATGCTTTCAGTTCTTAAAGAAAATAATGATCATATTGTAAAATATCCTCATACATGTCATAATGAACATTGGCAGAAACGTATCTTATCTAGTGATAGAATCAACAATAATTATCTGATGTTAAAACTGAAGTGAAACATGTGCTCTAATGTAATTCTATTTATAAAAATGTCAATTGTGCCCTTAGGGATATACCAAAAAAATTTAATTAATTTAATCAAAAGTAACAAAAAACATGCATGTTTGTAACAATGTGCTACTGTAGGGGGTTGTCTCAAGATTACTCTATTTTGGTCCATATCAATAAATCAATTGCATAGAAGCTTGTTCAGTCAAGTTGAAGCATCTATATTATATCGATCAGGAAAGTCTGTTTTAACTCTTACATAAGCAAAAGAGATTTATTTTCAATATTATGTTTGAACATTCATTCATTGGCCTGTTCGATATCATAGATGCTAGAAGTTAGAACCAAATGATGTTCACGTCTAATTTGATGACTTGTGTCTGAATATCCACTGTTTGACAAAAGAAAGTTTACCGTAACATTTTGCATGATAAATGATTGTCAGGATATAATTATTAAATCTTTTTGAGTCAAGTGTTGAAAATTAGCAGTAGTCTGATAGCCTGTGACTACCTAAATTTCTCTTCGGGCTACCAATACAAATGTACTTTTCAGTTACAAGCCCGACTTTAAACAACTGTTTTGAACAAATGAATCGTGCTAGTGAAATATCTTTATGGCTACAGTAGTGAATATTGTAATCTGGTAGTGCGACCAGCCTACTGATTTAAATCCGAATTTTGTACACAATGTGAGCCTAAATTTTATATCTACTGATTTTACTCATTTATTTGATAAAGATATATACATATACAATGTATAATTATATGAAACTGTGACAGGTTTCTAAAAATATGATTGCATAATATTAAGATGATATTATATCTTAAATTGCTCAGACCATCTCACAAAAAGACGCCAAAAGTAAATGCATGTTTGTTGTTATAAAGTTATAATGTACGTTGTTTAGTTTCTTTTATTTCCTTTATAGCGTATAATCTAACCCTTGGTCTGCTAGAGCCACTAGTATAAAGCCAGGCCAGCCTGCACATCTGTGCCCTCTTGCCTGAGGCTGTAGTGTGACTTGAAATTTTCATCTTGATATCAACAGAATTGATAATGGGCAGTTCCAAAAAAGAAAGTTGGGCAAGTCCATTTAAGAAATACAACATTTCATGGGTTAAAATCTTTAATTTGTTTTGATTATGATAAACATTGGTAAAAAGTTTCTCTAATCGTATTCAGATTGCTGCTTTTTGTTTGTTAAAGTATTGGTTATGATATATAATAAGCTATGTAAATGATAGTGTAGTTTTTTTGGTGCTTTTATAGTTGTCTCCATACACATTATATCCATATAAAAAGTAGAATAGAAAAATTACTATTACAAGCATATCAATTAATAAAACATGGCCACAAGCTGTAATGGTATATATATATGATATCAAGTTTTGTTTTGTTTCTATTTTGAAAGTTTGATGTTGACTATGACTTTTACCATGCAATTATTTGTATAATGATACAAGTAAGAAAGTTGAATATTGTATTTCATGCAACAAGTGTCTGCATGTAGTCTCATCCATGTAAGATGGTTGAAGATCTTATATCATAGCATTTTTAGACAATAATTGTATCTAATTGTATCTAAGTCTCATGCAGCCATTTCTGTTTGCCTTTGGCAAATAATCTGTCAATGTAATACAAAATTATCTCATTTAGTTACTATGGTCAGTTCCCTTTTCCTCAGGTCCTAAATTTGATCCAGTCTCAGAAATGGTTCATTGATAATTCTGTCAATTTGGAGATGACTGACTGATTAGCTTGAAAGGGAAAGAAATAAGTCTGTACATCTCAGATCCTCAGTAAGTTCTGAGCTGGCAATTTGATTAAAGATAATATGTCATGTTTAGACATAAATCTATTTCAGGAGAAAATGGCAAAACTGGTAAATACACATACAAAAATGAAGCAAAAAAACCCCAAAAAACTTGCTTATAGTCTCTTTCAGGCAGATTAAGTTCAGTTTTAAAACTGGTACATTTCAAAACATACCAATTCTATTAACAAATATTTGTTTAGAAAAATAATCTCTTTAATTAAAACTGAATGATCTTTGATTTTAGATTGAAATCTATATGTAAACCAGTGATCATGTTACAATTATTGTCATATTGATGAAATCTGTTCTTTTTATGAATAAAATATCAACTTTGGTGACCCTGGTCTGATGAAAATGTCAAATTTTAGCAGAGGTTTGGATACCTAAATACTTAAGTGTTTGATAACTTTCAAAAGTTTTATCTGTTTTGATAATACAAACGCAAATTTTAAGGTATTGTAGATAAAATTTCAATCGATCATACATACATTTGTATTTGACAGTTTTAACAAAATATTTGTGAAATATTTGTAAAATGTTTTGACTATCGCAATTGATATTCAATCGTGGAATATTTAGAGTATGTCAATCATAGACAATACTTCCTAAACTCGTAAAAGTTATAAGTCGCCATATGGCATTTATTTTACTGACAATGTCATACTTCTTCCAGAGTTATGAAAATCTCCAAAATGTTATCTCACACTGAAATCCCAATATCTTCATAAAGAAAATCCATATGTGTGCAGAATCTTGTTCAAAGCATTTTGCTTGAAACAGTACAAATTAATACTGACAATGGGAACAGTTTTCTGTGAACTCGGTCTGATAAATGATACTTGTATGTTAGCTGTTCATATAGGCAAAAACAATGTCATACCTGTGAAATTTGCTTGTAATTTCTATGCTAACATCAGACTAACAGTTGTTGTAACGTCTTGTGAACAAACAAAAAATGGCTTTAACATGAAAAAACAAGGTGATAATGTAGTTCAGTAAGAGAAGAAAAAAGTGATTTCTCGTTCAGTAAATTAATTTACACCTGTTCTCTTTCTGCATGATATGTTGTCTGGCACTGGTGTAGCAGTACAACAAATAGCGTTTTGTGTGTCTGCATTTTTTACGTGCAGGAACATTTTTGTTGCTAATTTAGTTCTACCTGTTATTTTTTAGAAAGTTTTATGTACTTCAAAAAACCAGTTTTGATACTTATCCTTCATAAAATTAGTATAGTTGAAGTTTTTAGAAATAGTTGGCAGTCGGTATTGGTGTAAAATTTGAGTTGTTTGTTTTAGTCATTTTAAATGAGTTTTATTCATTATACATTTATTTGATGATTTCATCGGGTTTTCGTTGGTACTCCTGAATTTTATACAGCACTTTATATATTATTGGTTCAAACCAGGTTGTGGGTTTCGAAATACCGGCTTGGACTTCGGATTCTTTCATGTGAGGAAGTATCGCAGGTTGTACTCAGTTGTCTGAAATAATGCTTGTTAGGGCAAGGTCCTCCACAAGTAAAGCTGGAAAGTCATCATATGACCTTATACTGTGTTGGTGTGACATAGAACCGAACCAAAAAAAAAATACTGGTGCATTTAGATAGTTCATTTTCATGTCATTATAGCAAGTTGTATTTCTCTTGACCCCAATGAGGACAGGGTAATGATGTCCTTTGTAGAATTATTGACACCAGCTATAACCTCAGAATATTATTGTTTTCTTGAAGATGTTGATGCTTATGTGAGTAAGAAAAACACATCAAACTTCATTTGATTTCAAATTCTCAATGTATATTTCATTAGTTATCATCGTGTTTATAAATGGTATTAGAATTGTAAATCATACATCATAATTTATAATGCTCTGTTACAAAAACAAATGACCAGTCAATTTTATTTGAAATTATTTCAATTTTTTTTTTTTTTTTTTTTATATTTATTATATTATGTTTTCATTTTTGTCTAAAGTTAACTCTTTACTATTTGCTTTTGATGTTTGATGTTCTCTTTTATTAAAATTTTTATCTCAACACATTTTGAACAAGATATCATGAATTCATTTTAGATTGCTAAGGATTCACTATTTATATAAATATAAGCTTTAGTAAACATACACTGTAATTAATACTTACATTTATTTGATCTAGAAAATCAGATTATTAGATATTCGTATTGTAAATTTCAATGATATTATTAATCAATACATTACAAGAAAGCCTTGTAGTGATCAGTTTCTTCACTGTAAATGTTTATTATATAGTTTCACCAGGGTTAAAAAATTTTGCTATGTCCTATAAAATACTGTTCACTAATACAGCATGGTAATTTGACTTATTATCCAAAAAGGATCAATTAATTAACACTGTTTTATATCTCATGTAATGCTATTGTTTTTCTCTTTCCTTACTGCTTACTAAATCAGTAATGACCACAAGTATGGAATCAACTAACGGAACTTTGTAATGTAAGTCTATAATTTCATATGTATGAGTAATTTGTTGAACCAGGTTTTGCCTGAGTCAGACTTGTAACTGTGGAATAAACATGGATACATAACCAATGCCATTGATCAATATGGCCACGTTCTCCTTCAACCAACCAGTTTATGCCATTTTGATAAAATAATTTACCTATTAGTGGCCTTGGACTTTTTTTGTATGGTTAAATAAAAGGGGTCATGTGCCAGGAAGGGTCAAGACTAATTGTAAATGGTAGTGGTAAATAAAAATAATATGTCCTGTTAATTTAAATAAAAGAAATGGAAAATGGATATCGGCTTGAAAATTGTTTACAGTTTGAATTTAGAAGTTTCGGTCCTATAACAACCATGTAAAATTAAGCAAATAGGTGACTAGGTGGGCAGATACTGGACGAAAAGAGACATAATTATGTGGTTTCTTGTATTTAATGGCTAACCATAGGAAAAGGGTATATATTTTGAGGTAAAGAAAAAATATTTGGTACTTTTAATTCAAAGGAGATATTCAGAGACCTTTTATAGTTATAATTTTGTCTGGATGAAATTCAGGTACCAGTTAGTACTGGTCTTAACTGTATTATTAATTTTTAAGCAGCAGATTATTTTAAGTGCATTCCATGCATACCACAGAGTGTGACAGGTTGCAAGAGGATGTTTTGTTTTTTTTGTTTTCATATGAACAATATAATGTATAATATTGGTTGTCCTCTCCTCCTTATCCTGGGTTTAACGGCCACTTTGACGTATATAGCAATAAAAAGCAAGATTTACAGCATTTAATATCACTTGCAAATATATATACATTATATATACACGATTACTGCCATATTTTATCACCCCTAACACACTTATATATAATTATGATTTCAGAATTTATATTTAACCCTTAACCTGCTGGAAATATTAACATGAGTATAGCCCTTGCCACTAGTATAGAGCCAGGCCCGAGCCTGCATATCTGTACAGTCTGACCAGGCTCTACACTGTTGACTGGCAAACTTCAATGTATCATCTTGATATCTCCAAAATTGATAATGGACAGTTCCATAAATAGAAGCTGGACAAGTCCATTTTAAAAAATTCAGTGGGTTAAGGGTTGACATTTTAGTGATTAAATGAAAAGATTATGTTAAAAGTAATATAGCAATAGTTGTAAAATTTAAAACTTGAATTTGAGTGTTGTAATTTATTAAAATGTTTTGATAAATGAAATGTTTTAGATAAATTTGAGCAGTGTCTAGCAATTTTCGTTGGTGTAGTGTACTATGAAATGATGTCATAGAAATGATGTTATCACAGTCATGACATCATTGTCCTTTGTTGTTTTGTTATGGCAGGTATTGTGTCAGTCCGTAACCTACTGGAACTCAAGTGATTAGGCTTAACCTTTGTCATCAGAATAGGTTGCCAGGCAGGCCTGCATTTCAGTGCAGTTTGACCAGGCTCTATACTCAGGGTAGCTGTGAATTTCTTTGCTTAAATCCTTTTAACCATGAATGGACTCTTCATACGGTAATTCAAAACAGGGCAAATCCATTACACAAATTCAGTAGGAAAAGGGGGGGGGGTAAACGAACTAGCTGTTCTCTGTGCTGTTATTTAAAATCACAAGATTACTATCGGTTGCTGGTTATTTTGTCAAACAAGAGGGTTTTGCTAAGAAAAGAAAAAACACGTTTTTATGAAAAATGAATTTTAAGACTACAATTGACCAAAATTGCTAGATGCTGCCTATTACTAGTATTAAGTTATACTTGAAACAGCTTTGTAATTAGGTTTTTCATAAAGATCTGCTTGGTTGTTTTTAAACAAGATTAAACGTAATTTTGATATGAGATATATAGATATACATGTTTTATATATTTGCATACAAAATTTATATGTGTAGCATATTTATATTTATAAAGTTATTTTTTATTATTTTCAGTGCTGAACAGACAGATATATTGCATTTTAAGTTTCGTCCAGAAATTCGTGCTGATGTGACAGGGTTAACCAAAGAATTTGATTGGCTCTCGAGTATTCTCATTGTCTCACATTGTATCCAAAGATTTCATCCGCCATAATGATATTAATTAGACTGCAAACTCTTTATTACTTGTGGTCAGGACATTTCATTGTTGCTACCTTTATTACAGTGAACTTGTGCTTCAAATGTTGATCACACTTTCCCATAAGTTAGGGAAGCCGTCCCGCAGAGCGAGAAAGCAATGTGAAGGGAGAAGTTATTTCGAGGGATATAATTTGATGAACTCTGACCTTAAGATATGAAAGATAAAGGTCATGGAACTAAAGGTGAAGGTTACAGTTGTCATGGAAGCACAGTTCAGACTGGGGGTAGCAACAGAACAGAGCCAGTGCATTTTGTAGTCATGTCACCATGTTTTATTTAAACAGCTGTTTCGGTATACCGAAAAAACTGTTTGATTTTATAAATATATATCATTAAACTGTTTTGTGTTGTGAAAGAGTAATCAGAAAATGTACCAACATTTTGGGGGTAATAGAGCTAATGGTAACCGAGTTAATATAAGTGCACCATTCAGAAAGTTTCCTTTTATTTCGTATTTTAACACTTATTCATTTTGTAAAGGGCTTATAAGTAAATTGCTTTTGAATATAGCATTTTCTGTAGAAATAACAGAATGGTGTAATGTTTAATATCATCTGAAAACTTGGATCTTGAGTCAAAGTTTATAGATAAAACGATAAAATGGTGTGTAAAAATTATATATAATATAAACTTTTGAGGAGGATGGATGATTAAAGTTGAACCTTTTATTTGAGATTACTTTAAAGTGTATGAGAATTGTCATTTCTTATTCCCATTGTTGTATATATAAACATTTTTAAAACATGTTATTTTATAGAACTGCAGGTCTGTGATGTAACTATATATATCTATAGCAAATGTTTTTAGTTAATGGAACCCTGAATTTTATGAAAATATTTAAAAGATAATGACATTTTTAACTAAAAGTTTAACACCTTTTATTTTAATTCTTATAGACATTGACAGAAATAATTTAAAGTTTAAAAGGGATTTGATTTTTTTTTAAAGGGAATTTTTAGAATAATCAGTAAGTTGTTATTATGTTTTTTGTTACAAATAAGCGGGTTTTTAATTAATTGGTGCAATTATATGAAAAATAAGGTTCAACCCTTAAAGTGTTAAGATTTTTGGTCAATTCTCTTATATTGCATATCTAAATTTTTAATTTCTTCCTTTTTCTTTTGTTTTGAAAATAAAATCATTAGATGATTTCATAAAGGTGCTTTTCATGTTTTAAGTTGCATGTATTTATCAAAGCTTTTATTTATCTACTCTGACATTTTGAAAATAAGATATTTGAATTATTTATTCTGTATTATGATAATAGCTTTTAAAACACACAATTCAAAACATATTTTACTATAAGCCAAAATAATGCATTATCAATGAAGTTAGGAAACCTTCAACTACTGGTATGAAATTTCATCTTGGCTTTTTAAAACTTGTTCTAATGGTAATATAATGATATATAAAAATATATAAAAGGAATTGTTAATGAATTTTTACTGTACTTTAATGGATGTTTTATGCAAAACCATGGCTTTTGGAATATTTTTTCTGTGATAAATATATTTAAAGTTCCACCAACCTTTACCTATTATAGTCTCATCATATGAGAAACCTTTTATCTTATTTATATTATAAAAAATACTGTGTAACAGTTGCTTTTTAACTACTGACAAATATGTCCTTAAAAAATCAACAACCAAAATTACACATTTATTATGACTTCAATTTCTTTTTTATTTCTATATTTTTTTTGTAAATTTTTTAAAATTACATTCGAATTTTTATGCTCTGATATTACAAAACTGGTGTTCAGTTGTATGTGTTCTTGAAATCTTTATCTGCTGGTATCTTGCATCTGATTGGTTATTAGATTATTTTGCTGAATTCTGATTGGTCAAGTGATTTTGAATTGCTGAAATTTGATTGGTTATCTGAAATTTGAGTTCTGTAGCTTATTTCTGATTGGTTTAAATGATTTGAAAATATGATAATGAGTTAATGTTGCTATATAAGGCTACCTCAAGATGTATATATTGAATTTTGATGTCATAACACTAAATTTTTGAAAGAAGGAAAATTAAGACAAATACATTACAACAAACAGCTTAAAGGATGAATAGGATTTAATAAAGAATTATTTAGTTTACAATTAACAATTTTTGACTGTCAAAGAAACTTTCTGTAACAAAAGGAGTAAAAAAGACAACAAAAATTAAAGCCAAATCAGTTGACCATTGGATTATTTTTTGTACATTGACATGTGTTTTGAATTATTATTTTGACCTAATTTATTAAAGATTGAGGACTTGTACAAAGATGTCTGTTACTTATGCTACAATTGTATATCTATAGTTAAATATCTTAGAGTATAACATTTTATGGTGGAGAGTTGGAGCTTCGTTTATGGGAAATTATTAAATTATATGATAATTTTCCTAAAAAAAAAATTGTGCTGATTATATCTTTTATGCTTTAGTTTTGTTTAAGTTCTATATTTTATTTTCAGTTGAGGGTTTATGATTTTAAAAGTGGAAGAAAAAAATTCTTATGTTACTATTTTAATTGCAGTGGTAGCAAATGTAAATATATATATGCAATGTTTTTTTTATACATTATGAAATTTCTATTTTAGCATTTGTATGAAATTGATTTTCCTCTACTTTTTCTCTTAACTTTTTAAAAAGTCTTCAATGGAAATTGTTTATTTTAATTTTTATTCTAAAAAGTTATTTTCCTTTAGGCTTTGAATTGCAAAAATTGCATCAATTGTCAAAAGTAAAAATCCGATGGCATTGTTTAAGTGTATGTTGAATGTATGTAACTATGTAAGCCTGCATGTTGCTACTTATTATCATATTTCTATGCCGTGTCAAAGATTACAGAAAAATAGATGAAAATGAACTTTTTGTTTCGTTGTAATTTATTTATTCTACCTTTTGGATATGTAGGAACCCTGGCCTGTTTTAATGATGAAGGTCGAGGTTACAGCTTGACCGACTTCCAATATAAATTATGTTCTAAACATAAGAGCTGATTATATGATATGAACAAGGGCACCAAATGTTACAAAATGTGACTATCACAGAAGCTGTTGGTGATGATATGGGCATAAATGGTAAAATGTGGGAAGCAAGTTTGCCTATTCCTAGTGCTAGATACTGAAACAAACCTTTTTATGCCCCCAAAGGGAGGCATAATATAATCGCACCGTCTGTCCATCCGTCTGTGCGTTCCCACTTAATTTGTGTCCCGACTGTAACTTTGTCATACATAGAGGGATTTTGAAATTACTTGGCACAAATGTCTACCACATCAAGATGATGTGTCACGTTCAAGAACCACGTCCCTACCTCAAAGGTCAAGGTCACACTATCATTTTGAAGTTTCACATATTCGCAATTAGAGTAAATAGGTTCACACATTTGTACCCGGACTGTAACTTTGTTATGCATTGAATGATTTTAAAATAACTAGGCATAAATGTCTACCACATTAAGACGATGTGTGGTATCCAAGAATTACGTCCCTACCTCAAAGGTCAAGGTCACATTATCATTTTGAAGTTTCACATTATCACAATTAGAGAAAATAGGTACACACATTCGTGTCCGGACTGTAACTTTGTCATGCATTGAATGATTTTAAAATAATTTGGCATAAATGTCTACCACATCAAAACCATGTGTCGCGTCCAAGAATTACGTCTCTACCTCAAAGGTCAAGGGCACACTAACAATTTGAAAATAATAGGTACACACAATCGTGTCCGGACTGTAACTTTGTCATGCATGGAAGGATTTTAAAATAACTTTGCACAAATGTCTACCACATCAAGCTAAGGCTCATGTCTGTGTGTCCCCACTTACACAACAATCTTGTCCAGACTAACTTTGAATCCCTTTTACCAGCTTCATACAGGCAACTCTTATCGCAATGGAATAATTGTATCAAGTGATACTAAAACCATTTTAAGCATGTAGAGAATATACTTCAGACAAAACAGGTGTGTCCTAAATAGAAACTGTTTCAAATTGGAATTAAAGAAATATGTGTGGCATGTTATTTCAAGTCAATAATGCTGCGCATGATATATGGATTTTGATCACAAAGGAACGTTATCATTACTGGAACTGTACAATTCATGTTAGTCATTTGAATTCCCTTGTTGGCATTAACAAGTTTAAACTGTTTTCCATTACCATTTCCTTATATTATATAAACTTAGGTTATCAACTGGACTTTCACTTGTTAATTTTCACATACATTGTATATCTGCCATACATTCAACTACCAGAAGCTCCCAAATCGAGACTTGGCAATCTGAAGCATCCATTCTTACCCTTATTTTGCTTGCAACTAAACGATATTGATATATCCCTAACAAGAATTTGTACCAATGTCCACCGCCTAAAGAAGTTTTACACAAAGCACAAATTTTGTTTACACAAAGTACAAATTTTGTTCTATTTCAAAAGACTGAGGTACTATTTCAAAAGACTGAGGTATGGATTTGGACTTCAAGTGCAAAATTTTGATCAATGCTAGATCTGCACTGATCTAAATTCATAAAAGAAATAGAATGAAATAACTTATGTGTATGTGTTATCACCATTTCAAAACTATAAAATGTGACAATTATACAAATCAATAAAGGGTATGGTCACAGGGTATATTTCATGTCTGGTCCATAACCTTTTCATTGATTAAGGTATGTGGGCGATTTACCAATGACATTTTATTTGCTTGGGACTGACTTGGCATCATACTCTGTAACAGATCACGTTAGGCTTTGACCTCCTAGTGTGACCTTGACCTTAGAGATTTGGGTCTGGGTGTTGCGCATAACACATCATCTTATTCCATTGTGAACATTTGTGCCAAGTAGTTTTAAAATCCTTTTAGAATCTATGTAAAAGTTATGGACTGGAAACAAACTGTACCCTATAACAGACCATGTTAAGCTTTGACCTCCAAGTGTGACTTTGACCTTGGAGGTAAGGGTCACATTGTCTAATTGTGAACATTTGTGCCAAGGAATGTCAAAATCCCTTGATCTATGAAAGTTATGGAACAGACACAAAGCATACCCTATCACAGACCATGTTAAGCTTTGACCTTCAAGTGACCTTGAGGCAAAGGTCTGGGTGCTGTGCATGACACATTGTCTTATTATAACAAATATTTGTGCCAAGTTCTTTGATAAATGGCTTAGTTATGAACTGAACAGACAGACAGACGGAGATCATTTTTATAAAGCATATTTTCCAACATCTCGGCAACAGATTAAATATTGCTACAAAAATCACAGAAAAGCAAACACAATTTTCTTTTTATTAAAAAACTTTTATTTCTGAAGTCCTTGTAAAGTAGAAAAATGGAAATCAAAGTTAATTTTCAGTTTTGAAGCATATTTTTCCAAACTTCAAATATTTTCAGGATTTTTTATGAACAAATAATATAAAACTGCCCAAAACCCTCCTATAGTACAGAAAAAACATTTTCATTGATTTGAAAGGCAAATAATTATACCTATCTTGTATAATATAAATATGAATATAAATACATGTACATGTACTTTGTCTTGACAATCAAATGACAGTTTTGAAAAATGTATTATAGAACAAAATGCAATCATAAATATTTCAAGAAATTTTGATAATCTCAAGCTCCTGCTGAATACATAAAAAAAAATATTTCATTTTATGTTTTATACAAAGGCATTTACTAATCTGGCAATGTGAATCATCTGTTACAAATATTGCCTATTAATTTCTATCATATGAACATAGTTTAAAGTCACATAAGAAAAAAGATAAATTTTGCTGACAATATTGTTTAAATTAAGAAATAACATTTTACACTATAAACACTAGTAACATCAAGCATAGATCCAGGAACTTTTAACAGAAGAAGGATGTAAAAAAATGGGTAATGCACATTTCAAAGGGGGTTTGATATTTTACTGAGAGCGTGTCTTGCTGATTTTCGTTCAATTTTGTGTGATTTTCAATAAATAATCTTAAGTCGAGAACCAAATCTTTGTTTCCACAAACTAGCCAATATTTTTTGGCATATTTGTGATTTTTTTTTCAAAATCAAAGATATTTATAAAATTTAGCCCATTAATTTTAGAAATGTCAATGTTGCAATTCTCCAAGCACTGCAACATTTTGCAGTATAAAAGGTGCAATTTTCTATTAACATAAATATCTAAAATTTTAGTCACATTTCTTTGAAATAATGTTGATAGCAATGAATAATTGTCACAATTCTCCAAACACTGAAACATTTTGTTGCATCAGACAAAAATTTTTTTTCTTACAAAATTGTCTTAAAATTAAGTCATTTTCTTCAAGCCGATGTTTACAGTATATTTGTAATTAAAATCTGTCCTATCACAAGTTTACATGCTATCAGGAGACTGTCACTTTCTCTAGATTAGATGCTACAGTTGATATTTCAGCTTTCCTTGCTTGCTCCATAGCCATAGCACATGTCTCTTTCTCCTTTTCCTGAAATAAGATAATAATATTGCAAGCTATACGAGCCGTGTCAAAAACCAACATAGTGGGTTTGCGATCAGCATGGATCCAGACCAGTCTGCGCATCCGCGCAGTCTGATCAGAATCCATGCTGTTCGCTTACCAACTCTATTACAAGTGGAGAAACTGACAGCAAACAGCATAGATCCTGATCAGACTGCGCGTATGCGCAGGCTGGTCTGGATCCATGCTGGTCGCAAATGTGGTTTATGTTGGTTTTGTCATGACACGGCTCATTTATAATTCAATAAGCTACTCATTGTCTATTGATTAAGTTACACAGGATCCATTTTATAATATTTTAATTACATAATTAACAAATTTATTTACGAAAATTTATTTTGGAAACTTTCCAGCTTCATTATTTGATTAAAACCTGCTTATTATGGCAACTTAGGAGGAAAACAGCCTCATATGGCAACTTTTCAGGTTTACTGGTAGAGGAAGATCTGTAAGCCTGATGAAAAGCTTGCTTGAAAACTTCTGTTCATGAAGAATTCAGAGAAATTTAATGGCAAATAGCAAGGAAGGCTCAGTAAGTGAGCTAAGCCCTCAGCGATTTAGGCACTCATTTTATTCCTGACTGAAAAATTGAATCTGGAACAGGCATTTCAATGTTTTAGTATTTAGTATTATTTCAAGGTTTTCAGTATTTAAAGTGACATGCCCATCCAAAGGTATATAGTGAGTGAACATGTGAATGTATAAATAAGTTTTCATTTTGCAATAATTCTTTTTGATTTAATTTTAAATTGACTTTGCAAAAACAATAAATAAAGCACGGATCCTAAGGAATTTTCTGTCAATATCCATTAAAATTTAAGTGTACCGTTCAGTTTATAAAAAGAGTGGGACAGTCTTTTTATATTAAAGGCAGATTTATAATTTTATCCTAAACATTTTCAAATATCACATGTTGGTCAAATACCATTTTAACAGTCAATCTTTTGAAATAATTATAAAGTCAATTCAGCTCAACTTGACTATGAAAATATGAGCATAATGTCACTTTAAATACAACGAATGATCTACCGACTGTACGCAGCCAGGTCAGAATGCTAGGATTTGCAGACTGGCCTTGCTTTATACTGGTGGCAAAGGCATGTCACTTTCAGTTCCAGGTTAAGGATTTAATAAAAACACACAAATTCTTACGAAACAAAAGCTCTGAGCAATAGAAATACGTGTAATGTAAAGCTTTAAATTAACTCGGAGGTTTTGCATATCCTACAAATATGTTATGGTGTCTTAATGTTTTGTAAACTTTAAACAAAACATAATTTCCAGCATATTTCCTGAGTTTTGTATTAGAATAAGTTTCTGAAATTCATTAAGATTACTGTGGACTATATTCCAAGCTCTTTTTCATCACTTAATGTCTAAGAGCTTTGGAGCTGGAGCCATCATTATAGCACAGTGATTCCTTAAATCAGACTTTTTAAAACAGTTAAGGTGCAGGACCACTGATCATTATATTCAGTATCTACCATATAGTTCTCAGACTAAGGGAGACAACTCTCAATTTTCTTTTCTTGCATAATATATTATAGTTACCTATTTATCTAAGCAGGTTTAACCATCAATCTGAACAATACAAAACTTTTTCTCAGAGTTAATATGAATTAAAAGTATTCACCATGTGACTTCAGAAAAAAACTGAGGGTGTTATCTTTGTATAAAGAGTAACAACCAATGTATTTATTGACATCACATGAAAAATTAAAGTAATAATTCATTTTGGTAAAATTAAGATTGAAAAATATGTCTATCAGATACAATTTAAGAACGCCAATTGATGCACACTTGTAACAAAATCTGAAATACAGTCAACAGGTTAATATCTGTACTTCCTTTTTCTACATACATAATTATATGTATAACCACGATGTACAATTTACTTTTATATCTATACATTTTCTTAGTTTAGGTGGACTTTTACATGATATAATGGAATAATCTAAGTCAACCAATCCAAGCATCTAAAACAATATTTTTTACATGTTTATTTAGCGTAGGTTAGACTGAAACTCTGTATTCATTTTGTGTATTCATACAACTCTCATTGAGTTTGAGGTCCTTCAACAAAGACTGATGGAAAAGAGCCAAAAAGTTGAGAATGTTTAAACCACAACAGCCAACTGAACTAATATCTGGGACAGAAAGATACACATATTCAGTCCTAGCCAATAAGAATAATCTTATGAAAAAGCTCAAAATTTTGAAAATGTATTTAAAAGTAAAATATTGTGAGGTGAACAAAGAAAGTAATTTACACATCAAAAATGGCACTTAAAATCCATGTAAATTACCAAAATGAGTCAAAATATGCAAAAAAATGGCCCATACTGCATTAGTCATGCAGAACTAATAGGGTGATGAATACTGGGTCATAAATTGCAAATAACATGTAAATTATTACTTGATTCATAAATCTTTTACCCCTCTTGAAATCTTTTTACAATTTCTCAAGTCTTATTTTCTTGAAATATCTCACGGCATGCAGCTTTAAGGATCAAACTTAAATATATTTAAATAGTTTGAAAACAAATATACTGCTACATAAAACACTTGGTATTGTTATTTACTTCAAAACAAAACTTACAGTAACTTTAAATTCTGCTAGATCTCTTCTCATGGCATAGGCATCTTCACCATCTGCGTAATACTTCGGCTCAATTTCACTTATTCTGTACACAAATAGAAAGAGATTTTAAGAATTTCACTGACATTTTAGTAAAACAATTTAAACTTTCAGTGGCAAAAAAACTAGCGTGCAAAAGATTAAGTCAATTAACTTAATATTTACATTGGTAAGTTTGTTTTATTGAATAAAGTACAAAAAATTTACATGATGTGCAAATTGGAACTTCGCTTTCAAGTGTTTCTAAATTCTTTACCTTTCTAAATTCTTTACCGTTACTTTCTTACTTTCTGAATGTAACATGAATCAGTAGAGCAGGATGAAATCATAATGTGCTTGTTTTATCAGAGACAACAATACTGTTCTTTGTCCAAGAACTGAAATCACGAGATCAGAAGACCAAGCAATATCCCTACTTAACTAACAAGACAGGATACCTTGTGTTTGTTTGTTTGAACAAATGTTTTTGGGTCATATTTCGGTGGCAGATCAACCTCATCAGCTTTCCTGGATAACTAACCAGTAATTACCTCTTCCTACACAAGAAACCGAATACTTATCCCACAAAATCTCAGATTCAGCTGTTGTGTACAAATGACCATCTCAATGTCCGAAATCAATTACGCCTAGCCTAAGGGTCTAACAAGCCACCCCTGGATTACTTATCAAATGCTCTTCTTATTGAGCTAAGCAGGAGAGTATTTAGAAACAACTTTGTATTTGAAACCGACTAATGAACCATGACAGTATATCATCACATTAAGTAAAGGACATGTTTCACCTTCTTGCCTTAATCGAAATGCCTACAGAGGTTTAAACATTGCTCTACTGTTCAACATTTATCAATCAGAATACTTAAAATGTTACCACAATGCGGATTTGAATTGTAGTAGTCATTAAAGTTTTTAAACATTTCACTGGAATTAATAACGATCAGGTAAAGTTCAAGATAGGCGATGTAAACTTCAGACTAGTTTGACTGGGTAAGTGATTTAAAAGTTTATGTCTAACATGTCAGTGGACCAAATGTTTTACATACAATACATACTGAAATCTCAATGTTTCTGTATATAGATGTAACGCTGCTCTGTTACTTTTCCGCACGTGCAATGAGACATATCTCGCATCAAAACATTCCACCATGGCTCGAGACGCCTGATCCATCAACTTTTTAGCTAAACCAAGCCTTCTGTATGACCTTTTCACAGCCTATTAATGGAAAATATATATTTTTAGATGCACAAGTCTCACCCTGGTCTAAATACAAAATAAATTATTTTAGTGAAAACATAATTATCAAGTTCAGGTTTTGATGCAATTATTTTAAATAATTGCATCAAAACCTAAAATTTATATTTTTCACTAAAAGGGCCACAACTCTGTCAAAATGAAAGGCAGAGTTGTCAAATTTGGTGGAAAAAAAAACAAACATATTGAAGTCATGCATGAGTCAACAGCTTGAGATATGAGAGTGCATCTTTAACAAAACCCAAGACTTTATATCAATTTTGACAAATTGCAAATCAGAGTTAGGAACATGTATGATATTTCTCAAATATGAATGCAAAAGCTTTTGTAAAGCATAATGCAAGTTTCTTACATGTTTTTTTTTTTGTTTTGTATTTTTTCAGAAATAGACAAATAAGTGAAACAGACATACTTTTACATGAAAGAATTGTGTTACCTGCACATTAGGGGAATAATAAATAAAACTTAAAAAACACACGAAAAGTTATGAATTGCTATTTACCAAATATCCAAGCTCATGGTATTGCAGTTTTACAAAAGAAGACTTAAATATATTTTCCTATATAATTCAGTGACCCAAGGGGCTGGGCCATCTTGACTCCAGTCGCATGGTGTATATAATTTTTGTAGAGGACTAAAAGGTGAGGCTACATGTACATGCCAAATATTTAAGCTCTGAGCATTATAGTTACAGAGCAGAAGACTAAAGATTTCAATTTTAAAGTCTACAATGTTTTTTTTAGCTCCTGTGACCTACTTATGCATTGATCAGACAAAGAAAGACAAAATGACCAACACAAATAGGTGTAGTCTTGCATTTTTAACAGTTTTAACAACAAAATACTCAGAATACCAGCGAGGTTATGTGGCCATGTGGAACAGAATCTTCTGGATCTTCCTCCCTATAATGAAAAACAAAAATATTCATTAACACTAAAGTTATGTTAATACCATGGTGTGATCAAATATCTAACTTGTAAAGTTGACTCTTTTATAGCTTAAAAATATTTAGATTTTAACTTGAGCTTTTATTAACCACTCATAAAACAGCTTTCTGAAACCAACTACTACTAGTGCTATGAGGAACCATGGTCATAACAAAAAGACTCTAACCCACAAGCACTTGAATGACAGGCAGACACCTTAACCACACGGCCATGTCTACCCTTCCTCATTTCAAAAATATCTAAATTATTTGGATTGTATCGCATGTTGGTATTATCTTAAGTATTTTAAAATAGGTTTAGATTTAAGAATATAAATGCAGCAACCAACAATATACAACATGGTCAGACCATGTCAATGTGCAGACAGGCCTGACTCTATACAGATGATTTAGACATGTATTTAGCATACATGTGTATGGCAAGCATTCAAATGGTTAATGAATATTTCATACACATAACTTACATTTTAGCTAATACATATCCAACAATTTTCCCACACTCGTCCTCAGCAACATATGAAAGCTAGAAAAAAAGATTTACTTTGTTTAAAAATAATTCTAAAGAATTACTATTTCAAACAACTATCCCACACATACAGACATGGCTGAAATAACTTATTTGAAAGAAAATGTCAGCAAAAGGTACTTTACAGGAGATTTTCATGAATAAGATGATTAATATAAATCTTGCTCCAGACATTTCAGGTTATTAGATTTGGCACTTAATGACTTATAATGTATTTTAAGTCATGCTAAAATTTAAACTGTTGCAATAGTATGTTAGTGTGTGGGTAAGTAGATTTTATAGATGTTGAGTTAAATCAAAGTTGTTATGTACAACAATTAAATACTTTACTTCACATGAAACTAACAAACAAAATATAAACAACATCCATATAGCTTTTTTAATACTTATATGTGAAATAAGGATCGTGTAACACTAATTAATAGAATAATCACAACTTTCAGGAAATCAAATTATTAATTAATGTTCTATTTTATTATAACTTTAAATTAAATTATATTTTGTGTAGTTTACCTGTGGCCAGGATAAGCCATGATAGAAGTAGTATTTCATCTGATAATTTTCAGGTAGACACAGTAAATTACAATGCTGCATATTCATCAGATCTTCGGGCTAAAAAAAGTATTAACAGTTTATTATTTTACAAGTAATATTTACATTCTTCAACAGTTACAGTTCATATGACAATCTTTCACCTCTAAAACAGTTAAACAATTACAAAAAACAGTAGGATAATTAAGTCTTACATACAATTACAACGGTCCTACTAAACACTGCTAAAGACTGCTAAGGACCGCTAAGGACTGCTAAGGAGCCACAAAGGAGCCACAAAGGACTACTAAAGCGGCACAAAGGACCTTAAAATAGCTCCTAGGCCATTCTTATATTACATGGTATTATTTTTAGTGAAAAAAAAATTATAATTTTAAGAAAAAATATGATTTTGGTGAAAATTTTATGAGTTGTCGGACCGCTAAGGACTGCTCAGATACACAAAAGACTGCTAGGGAGGCACAAAGGACCTTAAAATACCTCCTAGGGCATTCTTATAATACAAGGTAGTATGTTTAGTGACAAAAAATGTATAATTTTAAGGAAAAATATCATTTTAGTGATAAAATTTATGTTTTTGAAGAGTTGTCGGACCGCTAAGGACTGCTCAGGTGCACTAACAACTGCTAGGGAGGCACAAAGGACCTTCAAATCCCTCCTAGAACATTCTTATAATATATGGTAGTAAGTTAATAGACAAAAATGTATTATTGTAAGAAAAAAATATAATTTTGGTGATAGAATTTATGCTTTCGATGAGTTGCCGGACCGCTAAGGACTGCTCAGGTGCGAAAAGGACTGCTAGGGACCTTAAAATATTTCCTAAGGAGGCACAAAGGACCTTAAAATACCTGTAAGGGCATTCTTATAATACATGGTAGTATGTTTAGTGATAAAAAATGTATAATTTTAAGGAAAAATATCATTATAGTGATAAAATTCATGTTTTTGAAGAGTTGTCGGACAGCTAAGGACTGCTCAGGTGCACTAACAACTGCTAGGGAGGCACAAAGGACCTTCAAATCCCTCCTAGAACATTATTATAATATATGATAGTAAGTTAATAGACAAAAAGAAAAAAATATAATTTTGGTGATAGAATTTATGTTTTTGATGAGTTGCAGGACTGCTAGGGAAGTACAAAGAATCTTAAAATACCTCCTAGGGGCACAAAGGACTGCTAGGGAGGCACAAAGGACATTTAAATACCTCCTAGGGCATTCTTATAATATATGGTAGTATGTTTAGTGAGAAAAAATGTATAATTTTAAAAAAAATATAATTTTGGTGATAGAATTTATGCTTTCAATGAGTTGCCGGACCGCTAAGGACTGCTCAGGTGCACTAACAACTGCTAGGGAGGCACAAAGGACCTTAAATTACTTCCTAGGGCATTTTTATATTATATTGTAGTAAGTTAATAGATAAAAAATGTATTTTTTAAAGAAAAAATATAATTTTAGTGATAGAATTTATGTTTTCGATGAATTGGAGGACCGCTAAGGACTGCTAGGGAGGTACAAAGAATCTCAAAATACCTCCTAGGGGCACAAAGGACTGCTCAAATGGTGTCTCAAATGGTGAAAAATGCATTATTTAGGCCCTTAACACTTGTTTTTGTTTGAGAAATGTTGTTAAAAAAAGTGACCACTTTTTCGGCGCAGCCCCCAACCAAAAGATACATCAGGGGGTTGCCAGAAGGGGGATGTGCCCCCTTCTGTTTGGGGGGGTTTGAAGGGGGGCGGAGTCCCCCTCATCGCCAAGAAAATTTTGGACTTGTGAGAGGCTATAAATGACCCCAGATTGATCATAAGGTAACGTGTAACCAACGCTGAAAAGCATTTGACTCTATCTCAATCCATTGAGAAGTTGCAGCACTTTGAAATCAATTATGATGGAAAAAATCAACGCAAAATAGTGATTTTTGGCAATTTTGAGATGCCCCCTCGTTGCCATGGTAACAGAAAATTAAAGCCTGAGCATGTTGTTGCAAGGGCAATGGTCCAGTCAACATTTGTGCCAAGTTTGATTAGTGTTGAAGCAGTTTTTATAGTATTATAGCAATTTGAACTTGTAACGGGAGACTTTTCAATGAAAACAGCCATTTTTCACAAAATGCTCATGAAGTAATGGGTTAATGAAAAAAATAAAAAAATCTACAAAACAACAATTTTTCTTCAAATTTATATGACAGGCCATGTTTAAACATGGAAAAACGCAATTTAGAGTAATTTCAAGTATTTTCATCATTTTCTGTTAACCCATTACTTCATATACACGCCTTTTAACGCCTTTTTCACCCCCCCCTTTTTGTTGTCTCAAATGGTGAAAAATGCATTATTTAGGCCCTTAACACTTGTTTTTGTTTGAGAAATGTTGTTAAAAAAAAGTGACCACTTTTTCGGCGCGGCCCCCCAACCAAAAGATACATCAGGGGGTTGCCAGAAGGGGGATGTGCCCCCTTCTGTTTGGGGGGTTTGAAGGGGGGCGGAGTCCCCCTCATCGCCAAGAAAATTTTGGACTTGTGAGAGGCTATAAATGACCCCAGATTGATCATAAGGTAACGTGTAACCAACGCTGAAAAGCATTTGACACTATCTCAATCCATTGAGAAGTTGCAGCACTTTGAAATCAATTATGATGGAAAAAATCAACGCAAAATAGTGATTTTGGGCAATTTTGAGATGCCCCCTCGTTGCCATGGTAACAGAAAATTAAAGCCTGAGCATGTTGTTGCAAGGGCAATGGTCCAGTCAACATTTGTGCCAAGTTTGATTAGTGTTCAAGCAGTTTTTATAGTATTATAGCAATTTGAACTTGTAACGGGAGACTTTTCAATGAAAACAGCCATTTTTCACAAAATGCTCATGAAGTAATGGGTTAAATATCTCCTAGGGCATTCTTATAATATATGGTAGTATGTTTAGTGAGAAAAAATGTATAATTTTAAGAAAAAATATAATTTTGGTGATAGAATTTATGTTTTCGATGAGTTGCCAGACCGCTAAGGACTGCTCAGGTACACAAAAGACTATAAGCGAGGCCCAAAGGACCTTAAAATCACTCCTAGAACATTCTTATAATATATGGTAGTATGCTTAGTGACAAAAAATGTATTATTTTAAGAAAAAATATAATTTTCGTGATAGAATTTATGTTTTTGATGAGTTGCTGGACTGCTAAGGAGAGCTCAGGTGCGCAAAGGACTGCTAGGGAGGCACAAAGGACCTTAACTTACTTCCTAGGGCATTTTTATATTATATTGTAGTAAGTTAATAGATAAAAAAATGTATTATTTTAAGGAAAAATATAATTTTGGTGATAGAATTTATGTTTTCGATGAATTGCAGGACCGCTAAGGACTGCTAGGGAGGTACAAAGAATCTTAAAATACCTCCTAGGGGCACAAAGGACTGCTAGGGAGACACAAAGGACCTTAAATTACTTCCTAGGGCATTCTTATATTATATGGTAGTATGTTTAGTGAGAAAAAAGGTATAATTTTAAGAAAAAATATAATTGTGGTGATAGAATTTATGTTTTCGATGAGTTGCCAGACCGCTAAGGACTGCTCATGTGCGCAAAGAACTGCTAGGGAGGCACAAAGGACCTTAAATTACTTCCTAGGGCATTCTTATAATATATGGTAGTATGTTTAGTGAGAAAAAAGGTATAATTTTAAGAAAAAAAATAATTGTGGTGATAGATTTTATGTTTTCGATGAGTTGCCAGACCGCTAAGGACTGCTCATGTGCGCAAAGAACTGCTGGGGAGGCACAAAGGACCTTAAATTACTTCCTAGGGCATTCTTATAATATATGGTAGTATGTTTAGTGAGAAAAAATGTATAATTTGAAGAAAAAATATAATTGTGGTGATAGATTTTATGTTTTCGATGAGTTGCCAGACCGCTAAGGTCACTGCTCATGTGCGCAAAGAACTGCTAGGGAGGCACAAAGGACCTTAAATTACTTCCTAGGGCATTTTTATAATATATGGTAGTATGTTTAGTGAGAAAAAATGTATAATGTTAAGAAAAAATATAATTGTGGTGATAGAATTTATGTTTTCGATGAGTTGCTGGACCGCTAAGGACTGCTCAGGTGCGCAAAGAACTGCTAGGGAGGCACAAAGGACCTTAAATTACTTCCTAGGGCATTCTTATAATATATGGTAGTATGTTTAGTGAGAAAAAAGGTATAATTTTAAGAAAAAAAATAATTGTGGTGATAGATTTTATGTTTTCGATGAGTTGCCAGACCGCTAAGGACTGCTCATGTGCGCAAAGAACTGCTGGGGAGGCACAAAGGACCTTAAATTACTTCCTAGGGCATTCTTATAATATATGGTAGTATGTTTAGTGAGAAAAAAGGTATAATTTTAAGAAAAAATATAATTGTGGTGATAGAATTTATGTTTTCGATGAGTTGCCAGACCGCTAAGGACTGCTCATGTGCGCAAAGAACTGCTAGGGAGGCACATTAAGGACCTTTAGTTACTTCCTAGGGCATTATTATAATATATTGTAGTAGGTTTATAGATAAAAAATGTAATATTTTAAGATAAAAAATAATTTTGGTGATAGAATTTATGTTTTCGATGAATTGGAAGACCGCTAAGGGGCACAAAAGACCTTAAATTAACAAGCATTTGATAGTATTGCGGGCAATACAGTAGTCCCCTACCGGTCCCTCAAAAAGTTCTTTAATTGTCATACACTCCTGTGTTTTGCCATTTATAATGAATTTGAGGATGAAGTCTGTATTTGAAAATATCGACCACAAAACATAATAAAATAAGTTTGTCTATATCACAGTAATGTGTTAAGTTTCCATGCTTAGTAAGGAAATTATGTTTATACAACCTTGTCATATTATTACGATGTGGGATTTTAAAGTAAATCCTATAAGGAATGAAGAAGTTGGAGTGAAAATACCAGTTTCTCGAAAAAAATCAAAAAAAAAATCAAAAAAAGTTCAAGGGGGACATAATTCTGGAAATAGTCTTGCTAGAGTATTTAACCTTCTCAAAAATGTCGAGTGATAATAAGAAACATATATATGAAGTTTGAAGTAGATACATTAGGAAATAAAGAAGTTACTTAAAAAAGACAACATTTTTTCCCCTGAAAAATCTAAGTTCAAGGGAGGTAATACTGATATTTTTGTGCTAGAGTTATAAACCTTGTCACATATGATGTGGTTGATGACCAGAAACTTGTATTTAAAGTTTGAAGTAAACACCTTAAGAAATAAAGAACATATAGTGAAAAAGCTGAAAAATTTAAATCAGAAATCTTGAAATTCAGGCTATTTGTTGCCATAGCAACCAGAATTTTCAACATAGGAAGAAAAGAAAAAGATGTGCATAATCTCCAGACTGCCATCTACCCATATTTCAAGTTTCATAAAAATATTTTCAGTACTTTTTGAGTTATCACTGGATCCAGTTTATGTGTTAAATTTGCCATATTTTCAGACTATTTGTTGCCATAGCAACCAGAATTTTCAACATAGGAAGAAAAAAAAAAGACATGCATAATCTCCATACTGCCATCTATCCATATATCAAGTTTCATAAAAATATTTTCAGTACTTTTTGCGTTATCGCGGGATCCAGTTTTGTGGACGGACGGACTGACAGACAGACGGACAGACGGACGGAGGGTAAACCTAAAGTCCCCTCCGGTTAAACCAGTAGGGGACTAATAATTATTAGAGTATAGTAATTCTATTTAATTTTGTTTAGTGATCTTTCTATTTTTATGTATTTTGGTGTTGATTATTATGTTTTGGATGAGTAACAGGACTGCATAGGATGTGAAAATTGACTAGGTCTTTAAGTAAATGCTCTTATGTTAAGTGGTAGGATACATATATAGAGGATATTGAATGAGTGTAGTTTAATACTAAATTTATTGAAAGAGTTGAATAAAATCATATTATGCGAGCTGTGGCGAGCATAATACTGTTTTATTCAATGAGTTCAATATTAATTTAGAATTGAATCTACACAAATATAATATTCTATTTATCACATATACAAAATAAGAACAGTGAACTGTTAAAATGAGTAATTCTACAATGACGCGCCCATAGTGTAATGCTATGTTTATATATATAGCGCAAATGACGTCCTGTCAAAGTTTCTTACACTAGTGTAATATCGTTTTTATTTGTTTGGGTCGTCAGACCAAACAAATAATGGTAGCGAAATTTCAGAGTCTAATGTTGTTAATTGCAAATGCCGAAAGTAGTCCACTTTTTTGAAGCGGTTACTTCCCTTTTGTATGTATACTAAAGCCGAAAAATTCAGGGGAGATCACTGCGTAAAGATGGTCAAAGACAGGCGCATCAATTTTCAAGCAAAGTAATTCCCGAATGGTCGAAGATTTCTAATATTGTTTTATTGTATTTTCTGATCGAAAATAACTAAATACAAAGCGGACATTCAATCTCTGACACAGAAGTTTACGACAAACCTAACAACAAGTAGTTCTCAAAACAGCTTAAAACTAGCGATTTAAAAGAAAGAAATATTTTATTTTGTTACAAGTATCCATCAAATTACAACGCATTCAAAGTTAAACAATAGCGTTGGCTTATAGAATTGTCAATAAATGCACAATCACAAATTACCCGGATGAATATGTTTTTATCAATGAAAATAGAATTTATTACCGAATACTACACAAACCGGGTAGTGGAATATATAGATTCTACATGTCGGACTGTTTGGGCGAGAGGATTTTCGCTAAAATATTTACTTCAATTTTAAACAACAGGTTTACCCTGAACAAAATCCTCGAAATTAATAAGGATTACAAACCCGAAATGCAATGGAAGTTCTAAATTTAGAATCACTTGATATTATTCAGATTTCATGTGTATAACTTCTCCGTGGTACAGTGGTAACGCGCTCGCTTAGTGAGTGAGAGGTCTCGAGTTCGAATCCCAGTCGAGGAAACTTTTTTTTTTTGTTAAATTCTTTTTTAAGTGTTTTTGTTAAGGAAGTAGCCATGATATACAAGGATAAAGTGTGACTGTCGTAAAAAATGAACATAAATGATTTTTTGATGCAACTCTAGTTATGCAGAATTCCGTATGTATCAAACTCTGGTGCCTTGCAAAATGAATTATAATACATAAAAATAAACCTATACAGGAAAATGCATACAGATATACAGTACGATTTAGATTGCAAAGATCAGAAAATACCACAGAACTTGCAGCCCTTTGATTCTTTATAAATATAAATGCTTATAGTAAGCTCCAGGATTATTTACATCTGTGTTAAACAACAGTTAAAGTCGTTACAAGCCCTAATTTAGAATAATATGGTTTTCTTCAGCCCGTTCACATATAAATTCACCGTGGCTGAAGGGTTTTCGGGCTCGCTTAGGAAGTGAGAGGTCTGGAGTTCAAATCCCAGTAAAGGTAACTCATTTTTTTTCAAATTGTTAAAGTCAAATAAACATTGGATTGAATATCAGTGTTGCAATTAGTCTTATAGCCAATTTACTACAATTAAAACGCTGGAAAGCATTGGTGGCACTATACATATAATCTCACAACCTGCACCTTTCTTACATTTCTGAGACCCAAACAAATTCAGCGCCTTCTGTGCTTTGATTATTAAATGGCTTTATTACTCTCCTGCGCCGGGGTTTATGTGATAAAAATATATATATATAAATATTTTTTTTTTAAGGAACTGAAGTGGACAGATGTAACAGAAATGAGCAAATGATTCTTTTTACAATAACACTAAACTTATCTTGTTCTTATGTTGTATGATATGGAAGTAGTTAGCTTTGCAACTGTACATAGAAATATTTCACACTAAAATTAAATAGAATAATCATAACAGAATGATAAATCTTATCAGGCTATATATTCACAGAAAACTATTAAAGTAGGATATATAGAATGTTGAAGTGACATTGTGGTTAAAATTAATCAATGGTTAAAAACATAGATTCTTTAAGATCATTCTTTTTACTTCAATAAAAAACAAAACATCTATCCCAGCCCCTCATAAAACAGTGGGATAAGGATCCTAACTATATACATACATGTACAGATGGGGCTGGCACATTATTGGAAGTTAACAAGCTGTATATTGGGAGCTGTGTATTGTATATTGGGATGTGTGATATATTACAAACCAGTGGGGGTGCCAATATAGGGTGGTATACTTCAAAACAGTGGGAGGGACTTTCTGTTAGAGAATGCCTATTAAGTAGGCTGTAGATCAATTTAGTCTAAGGATCTATTGAACATCATTTTTTTATTGGCCAAATATATAGTCAATGAAAAAAAAACCCCAAAAAACAAATATATTTCACCACCCTGAATAAAGTATTTGTCTCCATATTCCAGCACATTGTCATATCACTTGACCAATATAATTATTATAAGAAATGGAAGAAGATCATAAGAAAAAGGATTTTAATATATGGTTATGACCCCAGTAATGAAAAAGTGATAATAATTAAAATTTGTTTGTAAACAAAGTCCTAAACAAATATTTTGACTATAAATTTTAATGAATGATCAGCTGTCCATTTATACTGAAACATTAACATAGAGAACTATCAATACTGGGAAATAATGAACTTATAACACTGAATCATAATAACATCTTCATATAATAATGTTACTGACATTTCACATAAATAAAAATAAAATTTCATCAATTGGTAGTAATAAATTACAACAATTTAAAAGCAGATCTGTAAATTTTTTAATGAAAATTTTTATTTGTTGGTATTTACTATTTTAGTAAATAGAAATTCAAGCTTATGACAACTTATAATTTACTTCAGCCTGTATAATATCTATTAAAAACATAAATCTGATTATATCACTGTATATTGTTTTGTAAATATATATAGAAAGTTACTGTCTGTATGATAATTTTCTTTAACACAATGGTAATACATTATCTGGAAATAAAGAATCTTCCTTTCATTATCAATGTTCTTATTTAATTCAGAACAGTTCATTCAAATGTCTATGAAATACAAAAAGAAAGGAACTCGTTGATCAAGGAGCTTGATTTTATGTATTTTTGCTGAAATTTGTTCTATTTGTTTACATTAATTGAACATTATGTACTATTTAAAGCAAATAAAGCTATTATCATTAATATAAAATCCCAGGGACTATGAGATTTGAACATCTAGTGTAACATTTCCCCCAAAAATGTAACAAACGCCTCCCTGCGGCGTGTAATTTCTGGGTTTTCGAACAAAAAAGGATTAGAAAGTCATATAATTTTTGATGTTTTTTTTTAAGGAAATGTGTTTGCATATTTGATTTAAGAATGATTTGGTGTTTGTATCTTGTTTTAAGATTGACAATTTGCAGAATATTCATCCAAATAGTTATCCTTTCTGTGATATTTAAATAACTTTATTATTTGACATAGATAGTCCATGTGCAGAAGGGACAATTTGTTCAGCCAATATACACATTTTCAACATACATGTATATGAAAAAATGCGATCGATTCATAATGATATGTGTTTGTATATATATTCTTTTTATATGTGCTTGTACATTTATATGTAAAGTCAAGATCTGTGTTCATGTATATAGATGTTTTGATATGTGTTTAAGACTGGATTTATTATTGATATGTGCTTAAACATTAATATGTGTACCTGCATTATTGTCAGGGTATGTCTTTGTATATAGTAGTTATGGTATTTTAAGGTCCTTTGTGCCTCCTTAGGAAATATTTTAAGGTCTTTAGCAGTCCTTTCGCACCTGAGCAGTCCTTAGCGGTCCTGCAACTCATCGAAAGCATAAATTCTATCACCAAAATTATATTTTTTTCTTACAATAATACATTTTTGTCTATTAACTTACTACCATATATTATAAGAATGTTTTAGGAGGGATTTGAAGGTCCTTTGTGCCTCCCTAGCAGTTGTTAGTGCACCTGAGCAGTCCTTAGTGGTCCGACAACTCTTCAAAAACATGAATTTTATCACTATAATGATATTTTTCCTTAAAATTATACATTTTTTATCACTAAACATACTACCTTGTATTATAAGAATGCCCTTACAGGTATTTTAAGGTCCTTTGTGCCTCCTTAGGAAATATTATAAGGTCCCTAGCAATCCTTTTCGCACCTGAGCAGTCCTTAGCGGTCCGGCAACTCATCGAAAGCATAAATTCTATCACCAAAATTATATTTTTTTCTTACAATAATACATTTTTGTCTATTAACTTACTACCATATATTATAAGAATGTTCTAGGAGGGATTTGAAGGTCCTTTGTGCCTCCCTAACAGTTGTTAGTGCACCTGAGCAGTCCTTAGCTGTCCGACAACTCTTCAAAAACATGAATTTTATCACTATAATGATATTTTTCCTTAAAATTATACATTTTTTATCACTAAACATACTACCTTGTATTATAAGAATGCCCTTACAGGTATTTTAAGGTCCTTTGTGCCTCCTTAGGAAATATTTTAAGGTCCCTAGCAGTCCTTTTCGCACCTGAGCAGTCCTTAGCAGTCCTGCAACTCATCGAAAGCATAAATTCTATCACCAATATTATATTTTTTTCTAAAAATAATACATTTTTATCTATTAACTTACTACCATATATTATAAGAATGTTCTAGGAGGGATTTGAAGGTCCTTTGTGCCTCCCTAGCAGTTGTTAGTGCACCTGAGCAGTCCTTAGCGGTCCGACAACTCTTCAAAAACATAAATTTTATCACTAAAATGATATTTTTCCTTAAAATTATACATTTTTTGTCACTAAACATACTACCTTGTATTATAAGAATGCCCTAGGAGGTATTTTAAGGTCCTTTGTGTCTCCCTAGCAATCTTTTGTGTATCTGAGCAGTGCTTAGCGGTCCGACAACTCATAAAATTTTCACCAAAATCATATTTTTTCTTAAAATTATAATTTTTTTTTCACTAAAAATAATACCATGTAATATAAGAATGGCCTAGGAGCTATTTTAAGGTCCTTTGTGCCTCTTTAGTAGTCCTTTGTGGCTCCTTAGCAGTCCTTAGAGGTCCTTAGCAGTCCTTAGCAGTGTTTAGTAGGACCCCAATTACAACATTAGCTACATCTGAGTATTTCTCATAAGCATCCGAATTAATAATTATCCGAATAAAGTTTAGTTTGCAATCAATCATACTCTACTTTTGCCAAAATACGTATAATTTGTCATTTATGGACTGAGAAAAACTGTTACCTTTCCATTACGAATATTCATTCTTGTAATTGGTAGCGAGGGATGCTGTAAAGCTGGGAAAACTTGTTTTTGTTTTTCACGTTTTCTCGCAACAAGTCTGAACTTCAATAGCCTAATTATGCTAAGTAGCATGGGACTCCGTATTATCGGCGTACTTAAGTTTTCCTATATGCCTGCATTGAATTTCATTCATGAATTTAATAATCAATATTCTGTGTAAAGCAGTACAAATTCAACTAATCATTACATTTTTTATTGAATGAGGTCAAAGATTTTTAATTTCAATGTATACATGACCGCACATGACAAAATACTGAGAGTACGTCGATAATAGAGTTGCGCCGATAATACCGAGTCAGAGTACAGGTAACAGGTCAGGAAAGTGAGATTTCTTGCTCTGATATCATTTTTAAAAGCAATTACTCAAAAGTTCAGCAAGCAACATCTCATATGATGTCCATTTTATGTTTGAAAGTTATCCTGAAATAAAATTTGCTGAAATTATACCCACAAATTTGATTTCTTGCTTTTGATGATAAATTCATTTTCTTCCAGTTATGCCCCTATTAAGAAAAAATGACCGAACATGACAAAATACTGAGAGTGCGCCGATAATACAGAGTTTGAGTATATTGAAGCATAGTAAAATGTTAGTAGTAAATATTTTGTTTTAAACTTTACATGGATGAAAATGACTAATACTTTAATTATATGGTCAAGGCTTCATTTAAATGAGTTACCTGTTCTTGAACATTATAGTGATTATAGTATACATAAAAATTAAAAATAAAATGAAAATTTAAAAATACTTGAAATCACTACTGCAGTAGGGCCTTTAAAATAGAAAGATCCTGTTTTTCACGTGCAGATAACTTATAACATAAGAAAATAAGATGGTGACCCAATATTTCATGTAATGATGCAAATTTTAAAAATATTTAAATTTCCGCTCTGTTCAAAATTTTCCATTTATCTAAAGTCGGCAATAAAAGTAATTATTCTGGTGGTAAACGATTCAGTCACGTTCCTGTAGATCTATTGATATTTTGGGCTTATTTTATGTTTTGCTATTTAAACATTCAATGCAAATTGAATTGATCCTCACATTTGATGCAAGCATCATTTCATCGTGCTGCACGTGTACAAGTTGTTATATATACTTTGGCCATGCATGACTGAAAATGTTTTCCGATGTATTGAGCATGATAGAAATTACGCACATATGTATAACAATATACATATATATGAGAAAATACAAGTTGATAAATCTCAATGCCTATTAATCTTCTTAAAGAGACATTTTGAACAACGTTTGCAAAAACGTCCGTTCGTCACGTGAAATAATGGTATTTTTTCATAGTAAAATATAATATTGAACATGTAATTATGGCAAAATATCACGTTAAGATTTTTAATTACCTGTTTACAGTGTACGTGTCAATTATATTTATAATGAAATTTGAAATACTTTTATATTTTGCAAAATAACGGAAAAAAGTAAGTCTAAGCATCGATCTTTCTTTTTTCTCTTTCGTTTCACAGTCTGGAGAGATTGCTCAGTGGTCTGAATGCGGGTCCTTTCCGTATTTCAAATACGGAATTTAGAGAAGCTTGGCTCAAAAGTAACGTCCTTGGCTAAATATTTTAAGATATGTCAGGCGCTGCAAGGAGAGTGGTAATTTATTACTAAAGCATCTAACAACATTTTAAAAACACTTCCGTTTATGCCCATATACGATTTTGAAATAAATTACAATTTGAATTGTTTACTAATAAAGTAACTTGCATAGTACTCGGACGTCAAAGAATGTACTTGTTTCGGACAAAAAATAACAAAACAATTTCTTAGCCATGATAATATATTAATTGCTCAAAATAAATATTTATCATTATAATCTAAAACTATATGGATATGGACAAGACAAAGGATGCGTGAAGGGTTTGAAAGCATTGTACGTCTTTGTAGACTAAATTTTATAAAACTTTTACTAAAAGATCTGAGATACATGTACATTATCTTATATTGTTAATGACACAGAAAAACCTGTATTAGTACTCACCTGAAGCACAGTTTTTTTCATCGCTTAATTTCCAAAAATGTTGTTTTGCATATGCATTGGATTGCATCAAATGAAGTTCAAATTAATAATATAAATTTAATTATAGAGTGGGTGGACCAACGCTTGGCGTAAAAATACTATATTTGATTTGATAAATTCAAATCAACGTCAACAAACCTCAATGTTATATGTCCATTTTCAAGACCGATGATATTGTTTTAAATAGCCATTGTGTAAAATTCGCTAATCACATAATGATGTGCATGGCTGGAGCTATACATACTATAAACATAGTCCGGATAAACAAGAGTGGTTTGCGTGAAAGTGTACCATAGTTCGTCGTACAGTACTACATGATGCAGGATTGTTTTTCGAATAAAATCTCTTTTATCTTATGAAGAAATCATATTGAATAAATTGTAACAACCAAATTTGGTTCATACATTTACAAGTACTCAACTTTTAGTTTAAATTTTACAGCCCCAGAACTCTAGTGTTAAAAATTTTTAATAATTTATAATTATGTTGCGGATTACATGCGGTTGTTCATCTGCTATTAGCATTGTCATGTGACTTTACCAGCAGTGAACCACACCAGGGTAAAATGGTGAAAGATGTAAATAAAAGCACAGGTGACCTAAATCGGAGATAACTGAGACATTTTCAGATATTCTAAAAAATATTTTTTACGCCGAGCATTGGTATGCGCAGAGCATTGGTCCAACCACTCTAGCAATAATTGAATAAATGAAGATGGCCACGAGAAAAAATATGTAGATTTTGTGTTCAAATTTCACTTGTGATATCAAAGTTCAAACGTAGCCTCAAAGTAATAATAACTTGATTTTGATTGGTCAGTGTACATTCTACACCATTTTCCGACCAGTCAAATACCTGAGCTTAGAAAAATTCTTTATTATCTAGGACGCTTGAGTTTAGAAATTAATGTGTAAAATAACCTAGTGGATAAGTTTTCCTAGTGGACAAGTTTACCAAATTTGCTCAAAATATGCTTATTATTTAAAATAACAAGTATATCAAGTTTATATAACTTTATATTTTTCAGACTGGCCTGACGGGTCTGAAGGTTGTTGAGGAGCCACATAAGGTATGTTTTTGTTGTAATGGATTTGCCAAGAAAGACGAAATTTATTATAACCAAAATAAAAAAAATTGTTCCCTTGTCCTCAGTCAGCTTTTACTTATTCAGATACATTGTATATAAATATTTGAATTAAAACGTTAAAGACAGTTTACTGAATATATTCAATTACTTTTTTATGATATCGTTTTAATCATATATTCTCTGAACCAATCAACTTTTCTTGTTGGGGAATTTTTAATAGCAGTATTGAGTAAATTTTTCTTCTGTAACATATTTTGAGATTTAATAATAAAGGAATCGATGTCTGTTGAATTAATATTAACAGAATGTGTTAATGTAAAATAATAGTACTACATGTAATAACTTACAGATACAAGTCAGAAGTAAAAGATTGCTATTGAAAATCATATAATTACCATTGAATCATTTGTTATTTTGTTCAATTTCTCAATATATGCAAAATTTACCATATATTTTCTGTTTTTATAGAAACTTGTAAATCTGTATGAAAGGACATTACGAGTACTTGGCAAGATGCCAGCGGATGCTAGTTACAGAGTGAACACTCAGGCTATCATCAAACAACGGTTACAGCTTGTACAGTCAGTAAGTTACATTGTTGTTCATTAAAGCCTCCAAGAGGAGGAGAAATGTCATAGTGGTAAACTTAACAGTAAAACTTAGGATGTCTGCCACTTACCAGGGATTGAGGATTCCAACCTTGCTTGGATCATAACCATGTTTTCCTCAAATGTCACCAGTATTGGTTACCTCTAGGGTGTAGACGTAAAGTAGTTCAAATAATCTTCTGACTTTCATTGCAATCAAACTAAATTAAACTAAGCCTTGCAAAGTGCTTATGGTGATAACAGAAGTACTGTCAAAATATTTCACCATGATAAGGATATGCCTATATGCATAATTGCATTTCCATGCAGCCTGACAAGGGTCTATACTGCTTGCTGCTACATATTGGCATTTTTATACTGAAAGACATTAAACAACAAATGCCTAAAATGGATTATTCCCAATTCAAATGCATGCTTTTTGAACAGACTGTATACTGTTTGATGCTTAATTTTAGTATTTCTTGATACTTGAAAGTTACCATCTAACAATTTTATTGTACCTAAATGCAAAAAGATTGACAAGTTGATTCAAGTTATTTAGCATGGTAAGTGACATGAGTATATTTCTTTTGTTTCAGGAGAGTGATATAGCCACCCTAGAGAGAAAAATCAACAATGGCAGGATTGAAGAAATAATACGACAGGCAGAAAGAGAACTTCATTTAGCAAGAAATTTTGTACAGTATAAACCTTGGGAGCCATTGATTGCAGAGGCTCCAAAAGGACAATTCCAGTGGCCACCTTGTTAATGGATTGTTACATTTTAGTACATAGTAATTTGTTTTGAATTTGTGTAACACAGTGAATAAGGTAGATTTGGAAATAATACTGTATTGTAATGATAAGACAAGTAAGAAGAATTTATTGGTTATGAACAAGTGAAATAAGGGAGAGAAAAAACATTTTTCATTTGTTGTAAATGTATTAAAATATGCTAAAATTTGTTTACAAATAAATGATGAAATAAAATTTTGGTTGTTTTACATAATAGATTATTAGCCTTTGTTCAATGTTGAAGTACTTTCAAAATTTTGGGAGAATTAACTTCTGCTTCCAACAGATTTAGCTAGAAGCGAGGGACAAAAAGTAAAATCTTGCCTATTTACCCTATCAATTACATACAGTATTAAAGATTGACTAGATCTACATATTTTCTATGAGAATATATTTTCTATGAGTACAGATATCATGTACAGATACATATATTTTATAAAAGATGCATATTGAAGTATGAGAATTCAGTAAAAGGCAATTATTCCATCATGTCAAAAAAAACCTCAGTGGAGTCCCTTTAAGCTACATGTATAATGATCAAAAAAGTCATCATGAATATTTAATAATCTAAGTGTAATGTCAACAAAGGTGATTATAATCCAAGTATTAATGCCTTTGTCTTTTTCACCAGTAATGAATAATAAAGTCATTTTAATAATGTATCTTTTTTATTCATAATATATAAAAAGTCATACAAAAACACTTCAAAACATTTATGTTGTAAAACATTTTGTGCAAAAAATCCTTCAAGAATATATATACATAAAATGTGATCCCAACATCAAAGGGGGTCATCTACTCAGGCCAGACCCAATACACCTATGAAGTTTTAGGGTAATAGGCCCAGGCAATCTTAATTTATTGATTTTAAATAATGTGGGATTGACCAACAGACTGACCAACATCATGCTGCAAAACAATATATGGAAGGAAATATCCCCCAGTTCATGAATCATGCTATTCATTATTCAACATTACAATTTAATTGACTACTTTTTTTTAATCATTTTATTTTCCTTATATACATGTAAATAAGCATTCTGTTATATTATTGTGTTAATTGAAACACCACTTGTAGTTTAAAAACAGTTCTTAATGTTTTTATATTATAAATCAATTATGTAACTATACATGCAATCATCTTTGTTAGTGTTGAATATTTATTCTGCCTTATTTCTCAATAACATTGAAATGTTTAAATTACATTTCAGTAAAAATACCAGAAGGGGGACATAATGACAAAGATTTCTGGTGTATTCAAAATAAATTTCTACTGTGCAGAGATAACACAATGTATATTTTGCATTTTTTTTTTTTGTACACTACAACATGCAAAAATGTTGGAGAGTCAACCTTGGTGCCGTTAAAAACTTAAAATAATGAGTTTGGACCCCTGTGATACAGTTAAAACCTGGAAAATTAGGGTATTGAGCACAATGCAATACAGCCAATACCACTAACCTAGGACTGCTTCAACCCAAAATAAATGTTTCTATAGGCAAGCACTCATATTCACAAGCTTGCTTGTATAACATCCCCTGATCCCAGTGATAGAAATAGCTTGTAAGAACTAATTACACTGTTTCTAGTAATGAGCATAATGACTTGATCATTTATTCATTTAAATTAATGGTATGCACAAGTAAATAATTGTTTGAAATTTTTTTATGTCTTGTAGGATTGCATTATTTCAAATGAATTGTAACATATTTACTTTGGTAAATCTGCAAACTGTTAATCAGTCTAGTAAATCGACTATTTATAAAAATAATTTTAAACACTAAGCTGGTTAAAATTTATTAGTACATGTTTACAAAATTATATTGGTTGCACGGTTACACCTCATCTGACCAATTTAATTTTGTAAATACATACTAATAAACTTTAACCTATACTAAAAATTTGTTCAAAATTAGACTTCCCACTCTAGCTAAATAAGAATAGATATAAAACTCAAACTTGTTTAATGTTCCCTTGCTATTTCTCTTTCTTTTTGCTATCAGCGTGTAAAGCAGTACTTACAGTAAAGCAAAACATATTCACAAAATGCACCTGTCCGATATCACACAGTTTTGAAATCAAATGACCGGAAATGTATTTAAAAATTTCATGATATTTTACAAGCTCAAGATCAAGTAACTTTAACACTACAAATCCTGCACAGCTGAGCAAAGCACCAATGAAGGAGTTTCTACATTTAGCCTGTGGAACTTTCTTCCAAGCAAGGACAGCCCCGCCAATTGCAAAACATATGTGTACACCAAGGCTGATTTCAAATCCGTGTTTATCGTACAGAGATAGAAAATAACTTCCAATCGAAGCAGCTATAAATGTTACGTTCCAAACTGTGCTCCATCTGCTAACTGTATTCATCCCCCATAGGAATACCAGCATGAAGAATGGCAGAGTATACCACTGGTCAAGAATGGCAAATCCCTTCAGCTGGGTCACAATTCTTAATGTCTGAATGGGTCCATAGCAACAAGCTGCGACATTGAAGATATAGAATAAAAGAGCGTCAGATTTACGTATTGTGTTTTCTGTCAGTGCAATGGTAGTGGCTGCGCACCAAGCCGCTCCGACAAACACATAGCCTAAATTAACTACGGAATTAAACGGCATCTTAATCCACCTGGGTAAGAATCCTTTCATTGAAATATGGACTCTCTCAGCATAATGCTGAACTCCTATCTCTGCTGTAGCACCATCAAGACATCCTATGTATACAACGTAACTCATAAGCCCTGTGACTGACAAAACCAGCAGCAATGACTTCACCATAATCCCTGGCAGCATTTTGTTTAATTATTGATATCCACACTGCAAATAAAGTAAATTATTTTGTCAATACAATTCTTTTTTAAAGAAATGACAAATAAATGGAAAAAAGACATTAAAAGTTTACAGTCCAATACAGTCACAGGAACTTGAAATTTTATGACAGAATATTTTTTATACAGCACAAGGGCTATTTTGGATATCTTTATCAGCTTATAAATTATAAGTTTGTGTCATAGAAATCAACTACATTAAGGACGTTTTCGGGAGTTTTTATATAGACTTATTGGCAAAATTAAAACTGTTTGATAACAGAAACATTTTCAGCGAAAGAAAAATTGGGGTCACAATTCTCATTTTCGAGTTATCTGCCCTTAAATGCAAAATTTCAAGAACAAATTTAGAGTGGATAGTTTTTTTTCCTACATCTTCTCTTAACTTGTGCATTTTTTTCTTAAAAATTGGCCTATTTTTTCATGAATTTAAAGTTCCTTCATTTTCATTGAAAATAATTAACGGAACTGCATGTAATTATGTATATTTATTCAACAAGAAAAAGAAAAACATTATCCAGAAGTACAGCACATCTACCCAATGAGATCTATCTACCTCCAACGTTTCATGTTGATATCTATTATACTTTCAGAACTATGTCCTGGACAATGTTCAAAGTGTAAAAATGGACAAAGGGCAATTACTCCAAAATAAGGCGAGGCAGAGTGATGCTTATTTTGCACTGCACTTCATCCCAATGAGATCTATCTTCCTACAAAGTTTCATGTTCATATCTATTATACTTTCAGAACTATGTCCTGGACAATGTTCAAAGTGTAAAAATGGACAAAGGGCAATAACTCCAAAATTAGGCAAGGCAGAGTTATGGTTCTTTTGCACTGCACTTCTACCCAATGAGATCTATCTACCTACAAAGTTTTATGTTGATATCTCTTCTTGTTTCAGAGTTATGTCCCGGACAAAGTTCAAAGTGTTAAAATGAACAAAGGGCAATAACTCCAAAACTAAGCAAGGCAGAGTTATGGTTCTTCTGCAGTGCACTTTTACCCAAAGTGTAAAAATGGAGAAAGGGCAATAACTCCAAAATTAGGCAAGGCAGAGTTATGCTTATTTTGCACTGCACTTCTACCCAATGAGATCTATCTACCTACAAAGTTTCAAGTTGATATCTCTTGTAGTTTCAGAGTTATGTTCCAGACAAAGTTCAAAGGGTAAAAATGAACAAAGGGCAATACATTTGTAACTCCAAAACAAAGTTTAATGTTGAAATCTCTTATAGTTTCAGAGTTATGTTCCAGACAAAGTTCCAAGTGTAAAAATGAACAAAGGACAATAACTCCAAAATAAGACAAGGCAGAGTTACGGCCCTGTGCACTGTACATCTACCCAATGAGATCTAGTTTCATTTTGATACCTCTTGTTGTTACAGAGTTATGTCCTGGACAAGAAAAGCAGAAGGAAAGATATCAGGAAAGACTGAGGGACAAAGCGTAACTTTATGTTCACCCTTCAGAAACCATTAAAAGTAAAATTCATATGCAAATTAAGTTTAATAACTAAAAATGTTTCCAAACTCCACAGAACATGAATCGATGAATGCCCAAACATTCCTCCGTTTTGTCAGCCTATGGACAGGATGACGGACAGACCAGGGCAAATCTGCCCTAATAAGTGGGGCATCTTTGACATTGAAAGGTTCTTAAGCGTTACATTTACTTAAAGAAAAGGTTCATATAAATAAAATTATGCCTATCCGAATACTTTCATGTCCGAACATATAATACTGGCATAAATCTGGACAGAGAACTATTTTTTAGATGGCACATCGTGATAACAGTTGAAAGAATTGAAAAAATGCTTACAACATAAAACATACAGTTTGTCTAATGTTATTCAAAAGTAATAACTGGAAAAACAGTGATTTTTTTCCGGTAGGGAGGTTCCTATGTTTTGGTACGCCTGAATGAAATTTACGAATATATTCTACTATATCTCTGGTTCTATTGTTAATCGAATCAGTTCTATTTCGTTAAAAAATTTATAAGACGAATTTAAGATATAGAGATTTGTTTTGTATGGGTCTGTTATGTGCTTTCAGAAAAATGACAATAGTTGGCATGGAGTTTAATATAAGTTTATATATCTGTGTAGTTGGTGAAGACTAATTTTAAATATTGTAAGCATCAATTTTATTGTTAAGCCAAATTTGGGACTTCCGATAACATTATTTAAAGTAAATTCCACAGAAAACACGATTTTTGAATTTTAAGTTTTCCACAGACTAAAAGAGTCATTCAAAATATTATGTTGAGCTTAATCTATTGAAAAGCCAATCATTCTATTACTTTAAAAAATATGCTTCCCACGCGTTTTTGTCTAATATTTCATTACGATGAAAAAACTTGTCCCTTAATTGTAATGATGTTATGCTACATTGCATGACAGAGGGCCATACTTTCAGAAAAAGGTCCTTCTGTCCAATTTATCTGGGACAGGGTCTTTCAAATAGAATGGTCTGGAGCCGGAAGAATTTGACGAAAAAAAGATGTCTCGGTTGAATCATGTGATTAGGTTTTCTACTGACCGTGACCTGGCATAGTACATCACCCTTCAAAAGTCAAATTATAAGATAATAGTTTGTTAAATCGATCAAAAAATTACTGAAAACTAATCCTGGCTATATTACATGAGTATTTTTTACTTTAAAAAGTAACAATTTTATAGATTTCCAATGAAATTAGGAATTTTTCATTCCCGGTGTCAAGGTAAAAATTTACTGCTCATATTTGAAAATAGGTCCAAGTTTCATAAGCTTTTTTTCAATTTATGCATTGTTCAATGGGAAAACAGAAACTGATTTTACAGAGGAAAAATGTTATTTAATCGTATCATGTAAAAAGTTTATAATATTTTACGATATTATTGATAAATATCTGATGCTTAATTTGGTGCATTTTCAAAATGGCGCCATTTATCGTCAAATTTTCAGAACAAGCAATCTATCTTTTTCAACAGATATGGAAAACATTATTTCCTGAAATATTTTATCCTTTTTTACAAGTTTAAAGATTTTCAAAGAACATCATGTTGTTAGAATTTTCATTTTTGCTCTTTTTTATTTTTGCTTTAATTTTCACCCTTTTCTTGATTTGCGTATAGCAAACTATACCGAGTTCTGCCGAGACATGTTTAATTGTAGCGAGAAAGGTTTACATAGCGCGTTTCCGGACCATTCCATTTGAAAGACCCTGTCTTGGACTACCCTTTTTAAGTCCCAGATTATGTATGTAATGTTTTTTGTTTGGTGAGAATAACTAGTTAACCATATTGTCTCGTCAGGAATCGAGCTAACTTGCAGTTACCCTTTATTTATTTTTCTGTTTCAAGAGCGTTGTATGAATTCTAAAAAAAGAAAGAAGAAAAACAGACGACATTTAAGCAGACGAACATCTTCCCAGCATGCAAAGGGTTCGTTTTATTTTAATAGTTACTCTCCAGAATGAATAAAGTTATTAGGATATTTAAAGTGCGTGTATAGAAATGTATCATAATTTTATAAAACGAAAATAAAGGGACGTTTAATAAATAAAAATACTAATAATTATACTTATATAAGTCTACAGTATACAATCAATTTATTTAATTACTGCCTCGCTTCAGTTTAAAGGGCCGACTTGTCAAAGTATCAATATAATTTTCACCTAGTTTTGATAATTTTATTTTCTTATCTTTGTTTATTTCACATTCTTTCTTTAATATTATTTAATATCAGATAGCTTAAATGTAAACTATGAAATTATTGCCATTTTATGTTTTTGTATTTTCTCCGGACATGCGTATATAACGGACGATTCGACTATAGACGGTTTTTATCACCGACCTTGACCTATGATTAGCAGTCATGTGATTGGTGTTTTCAGCCATTGTACTACGGAAGTGAAAACACAAAAAGCAAGATGTTGTCATTCTTTCAGCGCATTTTAGATTGGTTTAAGAGTCTGTTTTGGAAGGAGGAAATGGAATTGACTCTTGTTGGTCTACAGTACTCAGGGAAAACTACATTTGTTAACGTTATTGCTGTAAGAGTATTCCTGAAATTATTACAATTGTTACCCCACCCACATTTTCCGACAGCTGTCAATTTGGGTCCATATTACATTTTACTGTAAAGATCTTTTTTAATTGGTGTGTTAGTCTGGATCCAGACATTGAATAAGAGGTATTGAGGTTTTTTATAAGAAATAAATCATGCATTAATTTAGATCAATTTAATCTAGTGTGAAAATACTAAACAGTGGAAAAAAAAGAATTATGGTGGTTTCGGCGAAGGAAGTGGCTAGCCGTACGGCTAGCCAGGACTCACTGTATTGTCAAGCCCTACGGCACTTTTCAAGATTATATGGAAGTCAAACATGCATATGTTATTTTATGACTTTAAGCCAAGAAACAGCAATTGTCTTCGTATGTTTAAATTTTTAGGTTTGAATTTTCAATATCTTGTCTTTAATTGCATGAAAATGTGTGATAAACCACGATAATTGGCGTGCTCATTATACAACAGATATTGTTTGCACTATATAAATTAAGTTCGCCGAAACCACTACCTGTTTTATTGTATATAAGATCAGTTCGCCTAACCGGTAGTTCGATGAAACCACTCTCACCCGAAAAAATAGGTATAATGAGTAAATGCAAGCAGGATGTTTCGACACCAAGCAAAATCGGCCCCTGTGCAAAAATCAGCCCCAAGAAGTTTCAGCCCTTTTCCATGAGACGTTTCGACTATTTGATGACATTAAAAAGGAAATTTTATTCTTGACTAACTATATGTTAGTTTACACCTTGTAAAAATAGTAAAAAATGTGAAAGTTTCACATTCATTTCATTCAGAGAGTGATTGATTCTCTATTTCAGTCTGGCCAGTTTAGTGAAGACATGATACCAACAGTCGGGTTCAACATGAGAAAGATAAGCAAAGGAAATGTCACAATTAAAGTAAGCATATCATCTTTAGTACCAACATTATAGATTATCTCGTTCTGGTAAATTATCTTGCTCCAGTAGATTGTTTCATTATGGTACATTATCTCATTGCGGTAGATTATCTCATTCCGGTAGATTATCTCATTGTGGTAGAATGTTTCATTGCAGTAGATTATCTTGTTAAGAACAAGGTAGATTATCTCATTAAGGTAGATTATCTCATTAAGGTAGATTATCTCATTATGGTATCTCATTAAGTACACGGGTATAACAAAGTTTTGCTGTCAAAGTTACTACGAGAATAGAAGACTCTGAGAGAATACAGATTAATTTTTATATAATGTGATTAGTAATTAATATGTAACTTGTAACATGTTTAAATATAATTCCCCTATAATAATTCAGTAGCTGACGCAATAAAAACAAGAGATGTTGCATCTTTCATTGTCTTTCATGGACAAAGTGCAGACAATCAAGCAGTCTGTGATTTACACTTTATTATCTTGAAGTAGTCTTCCTTCCTGTCATAGGATCTGTTCATTCACATAGATACATGTACATGTATATTTGTTTTGTTGGTACATCAAGTCCCGCTGGGCCAGATGATTTATATTCTAACATATATTTTAGTTATGGGATATTGGGGGCCAGCCAAGGTTCAGAAGCATGTGGGAGAGGTACTGCCGAGGGGTAAATGCTATAGTGTAAGTCTTACATACATAGTGCTTTCTATAAAGTCTGATTATGATGTATAAATTTTTAAGTAGGAAGACATAAAATACTTTGAATTGTTGTATTGAATACATCCATTAAATATTGTAAGTTGTAAGTATTGTTGATTGTATGATTTTGTATCTGCACCGAATAGGTCTTATAACAAGTGTTGTTTATATTGAAATGGGTATTAATTATACTGAAACAGATATTGTTTACATTGAAACAGATATTTATTATAGTGAAACAAGTTTTGAAATAGACATTATTTATATGGAAACAAGTGTTGTTTATATTGACACAGATACTGTTGTATTGAACCAGGTGTTGTTTATATTGAAACAGGTGTTGTTTGTATTGAAACAGGTGTTGTATATTGAAACAGGTATATGGTTGATGCTGCCGATCATGACAAAATTGAAGCATCGAGAAATGAACTACACAATTTATTAGACAAACCACAGTTACAAGGTATTCCGGTGTTAGTTCTAGGTAATAAACGGGACCTGCCAGGTGCATTAGATGAAAAACAGCTCATTGATCAAATGTAAGTACATGTATTTCTTGCATATCAGACAGGAATATTTATTGTTTACACTGGTACTAGAAAAACCTGTCTTACACCTTCCATGTTAGACAAGTCACATGCTTTAAATGACGTCAATCCCTTGAGAATTTTATGAATGAATTGCGTTCTTAGAATGACATCATTTTGCCGTTAGGAAGTTGAAAGTCCATATGCTACTTGAAGATATAAGTGCTTAATGAAAATATTACTTTTACTGTATTTTCTTTCCTAATAATGATTAATATGCCATATGCAAGGAAAAGAATCGAACACCGGCTGTCGTCACAGACACAAATATCTCGCTCTTGGGTAACTGTTTAGCTCATTAGATTTAATACGCTAGTTCAAACTCTTAAATATACATGTTCACTAATGGTTTGTATTTATTGAGAGAATGACATTTGTATTTTCTTTCAGTTTATTTTCTGTCACATTTTGTATGTCTATTTCTGTGGCACCCCTTTTAAGTTATTTTGATAGAGGAAAAAAACACCAATAGATTTTATATGTTTTGTTTGTGGGTATATACACAAGCATAACTATTTAATAAGTGCAATTTTATATCTTGTAAGTTGCAGCGTTTTCTGGAGGGGGGAGAATGTTGTATTTTCAGCTTGATTAAATTACATCATCAGATGTTATAAAGAAACTGTTTAGCCTCGAACATTAATACTATACCCAGACAGGCTGATTCTTTATTGCGCAGTATTTAATACAGTAGATTAAGATTAATTTCCACAGAAATGTCATGCTACAGAAATCTATAACATACTGTTGTAATTTGTAATAGTGAACAATAAATCAATATTTTATATATCAGCAATATTAAAAGAGCATTTGATTGATTTCAAAGGTGAAAGCTTTATTAATAGATTTAAACTACAATTATATGGCTTATACTAGGTTATGCATGACTTCTCCCTAGATTTGACAAATTCTCCCTATTTATTTTGTAGGGAGTAGTCATTACTCTTTTAAATGACAATATCAATTTAGTCAATGGAACTTTGTTAGTCTTGTTAGTTGAATTGTTTTACAAATAATTGACTTGAAACATATGAAAATATTGTTTTTAAATAATTTTTATTTGCAATTGCTTGATTTCATTATGAAATTATGGAAAATATTCCAACAAACAAGAGATTTGATTTCATTGAAAAAGTATTGAAATTTATCCAAGAATAACATTTTCAGAAATACATATGAATTTTACTTTATCTTACCAGTAAGACTCTCATAAGCTACGGCCGAAAAAGTCCCCTTGTGTCTGTTTTTAAATAATAACTGCAAAAAGTGCTAAATTAAGGATTTTCATTTTTTCCCATGTACGTCTTTATATAATGTTTAAACATTGGTATAGAATGTCATAGACAAGTTTTCTTAGACATATGTTTAAAGTGTCACAGACTAATTTTCTCAGGGCATGATTGACTTGATAAATTAGCATTTAATTCCCATAGTAGCTATTGGACATTCACTGGAATCTCAGAAATCCTTGATTAAAATAATACCAGCAATATTCTGGTCAATATTTAGATTCCTGTGTCAACATTGGTATCAAATATTGACAATTGCGACATGGGCGTGTTTGCTGGGACGAGGTAGTCATTGATTTATTCATTGTAAATGATCGAACAATATTATAAATACGGTGTGTAGTTTATAAAGACAATTGATTTCCTGATTTGATCATTTCCTGTATGGGTTCTTTAACAATGGATTTTATCAACGTCTTGAATGGATCCTGGTCATGAATTTTGTTAAATTAAAAAAAAAGAAGAAACATAGTCAAAGCCAAATTATGAATTTTTGGAAGTGTTTTGGAATTTTTATACTCAAATTTGAGGGAAAATGAATATTTTGTTGTGTTTGATTCATTTTCTGTTATGAATTCAACATTAAACAAACACACCCATATGATTTCCTAGACTTTGTTGTTCATTAAAGTAGTATCAAATGATTTATGTCTATAAAATTAGCATATTGTTGTTGTTGTTTTTTTAATTGGTTGTGCATTGTTTGTACACATTTTTTTGTATAACCTTTGTTTTCTCTTTTTTCTCCAGGAATTTATCTGCTATCCAAGATAGAGAAATTTGCTGCTATTCAATATCATGCAAAGAAAAAGAAAATATAGGTCAGTATAAAATATGGGAAGTGCCTGCTCAGATTTCCCCTCTAGAATCAACACAATATTAAATTATAAAGAAAAAGAGACGCTTCCTGCCACTCCTGATTTGTAAAATGGCCTTGCCCTGCTTTGAATTTGGAACTGTCCATTGTTATTTTAGGTGATTTTGGTATCAGAATGCTAAAACAAGTGCAGCCAGTAATGTTATAATTGAGCTGTGCCATCACAAAACCAACATAGATTGTTTGGGACCAGCATGGATCCAGATCAGCCTGCGCATCCACACAGTCTGATCAGGATCCATGCTGGTCGCAAACGCACTATGTTGGTTTGTCATGGCTCGTCTCAATTATTATGTCTGGTCACATTACACAGAATTGCAGACTGGCCAGGACATATACTGGTTGCATAGGTACATGTATATCATTAAGGTCAAAGTTGTTCAGACGGTTACCAACTACATGTATGGTTCAAGATATTAGATCTGAGAATTCAAAATAGCTCTGTGTATATTTGGATTCCAGTGTCATTTTGTAATCAAATATAAACAAATTGACAAGGGCATTTTTGCTATGACAAAGCAGCCATTGATTCAAATTATCCATTATAAATGATTGAACATAGTCTAATGTCTGTTTTTCAATACTTTCCCAGCTAGCCATTGTTTTAGATCAGTGTATTAAATTAGCCATATAAATAATAGTATGTATGTATGTCTCAGGTAAATAAAAGGTAAATTTTCTTCATTTATCCCTGAACTAAATTACTTGTTAAAACTGAAAGTATTCAGCATTTGCTACCAGTCAGGCTAGCCTACAAATCAGGCTCTATACTGTTGGTAGCTATATTTTGATAAATCAAATCAATTACTTAAATCAGTAGGTTAAAAGCTAATTACAGTTTAATTAGTGAAATTACTATTACAGTTCACTTAGTGAAATTACTATTACAGTTCACTAAGTCAATTTACTATAACAGTTCACTTAGTTAAATTACTCTTACAGCTCACTTTGTTAAATTACTCTTACAGTTCACTTAGTGAAATTACAATTTCAATTCACTTGGCGAAATTACAATTACAGTTCACTCTGTGAAATTACTATTACACTTCAGAATGTAATTGTTAAAATTTAATGTAATACAGTAACACTAATAAATATGACAAAGTACGACATTTGCTCTAGAACACTTGTTGAATATTTGTGAATGTAATAAACCTACTCAAAATATAATTCACTATTCCTCCATTTCAGACATCACATTACAGTGGTTGATACAGCATTCCAAAGGTCATTAAAGTTTGGGTACCAGTCATTTCTATACAGTCATTTCACAGCAATATTTCATCATCCATACTAAAAAAAGCTGGGATACAGTCTGCATGAAACACAAATTTGCCAAGTTAGCTCTTGAAATACTTCATTTGACAAAAACAGGGTTGAAAAGCCAACTAGAGGAAGTTTACAGAGCTGTATTACCTGATAATAAAGTTGTCTTAAAACTTGAGAAATCATTCTTGAATAGAAAATTTGCCAGAATTGTCATTTAAGAATTTTAAAAAAACACATTTTTATGATATAAAAAATCATCATTATACTAGTAATTGAATGGTGCACTTCGCTGCCATGTTTGATTTCATTGAAGACTAGTTTACTGTTGAACATTTTCCAAAGAATTAGTGTTAATTGAACGATAATTAGATTGTTTGTGTGAAGAAGTTTCCTGTATTTGTCATAAAAAGTAGATTTTTTATGATGATTTAACCTGAATGAGTTTTTTTCCAAGGTTATAATTATATGGTATAGATTTTTAGGGCCTATTCTGTAAGTTTGTGTTAGTAATTGTAAAATTACACTCTGTAATTGTTGAATTACTGTAATTGTTGAATAACATATTGTAAATGATGAATTACACTCTGTAATTTTTCCATTACACACTGTTTTCTGTCCCATGATGTTTAAACTAAGAATTACTTCATTTCCTAAGGGTCTGTGAACTTTTTAACCTTTATTTCATGGCAGATTGATAAACATCAGTATTTCTATAAAAGAAAATGTTACCATTTTTTTTTGTTATTAAAGCTTAAGAAGGTCCCTTATTAATGTGACTTCTAAACATTTTCATTTAATTCCTATTTTGCGTGGGTTCATAGAACAAAATATGTATAAATTATTGTAGATTATAATTATGAATAGATTATATTTACATATTTGGCACAATGTTAGTATGAGAGTGTTTATTGTATGAAAGAGGAGGAGTGTTATTTATTAATGAGTGAAAAAGAATGTATTATTAAAGATGAACCAATTTTTTTACTCTCTTTTTTTTCCCTTTCTTGATACAGTTATAAATTGAAATAATTTTTTTTTATCAAGATTTATTGGGTTAGTCTGTTCACTTGATGTAAATTGTTACAATGTAACAATGAATAGTGAGCGATGTATTAAAAGCAGTGTGGTTTTTGTTAAAATTTTTTTTAGTCACAAATCTTAGCCAAATAGTAATATGCCAACCAAAAGTGAGTGATTTGAATGGGACAATTTATTGGTAGAGCTCTACTTGTTAAATATTCACAAACGGAAAATGCTTCTTAATTGACTGTTATGTTCTTAAGTGGGTATTGACAAAGATTCTTACATAAAACAAGCACTCTTAATGTTAAAGGTACATTTATGTCACTGCAACATCAATTAATAACCATTTATTATTTAATGTAAATAATTTCTGGTGAAAAATGCATCCATAATGCCATAGATTTAATAATTATATGATTATTAGCCTAATACTCATTTTAATGTACGAAACATACCCAAATGTTAACAAAGCGTCAGGAACTGACTTATGAATGATACCAGTGTATTACAGAACATTTGGGATCGCTGGCTGATGAAATATGTAAACACAATCTGTATTTTGACATCTTTCTTATATACTTATTGGCTTTTTTCTGAAATTAATTTCAAGACTAAGAAGTTTTTGAAATGAGAAATAAGTAAATGAGTAAATCATTCCCTTCTTATGTTTTGTAATAAAAATATATGATGTCTTTGAGAATATATAGGACTAAAAGTACTGTACAAATACTAGTAAATACTAGTTGTTTTTTTTGTCCCTTTACCTTCCTCTTTTAAAGGTAATATATATTTGACAGATTTCATTTAAATTTAAGCTTAATTTTCAATTTTCTTCAATCTTTTTATTGCAAAAGTGCTGTTTATAATGCATTCCAGTTTTATGTTTATGCTTCATGTGTTAATGAAAGTTTTCAGTTATATCGTGGAAACTGTAGTTGGATGGAGTATCGCATTTCTATATGATTATAATGGTCAGTAATTTTTAGGCAAGTTTTCATGTAAAGATTAGTAGATATATGAATGAATATCGATTATTACGATAATTTAGAGGGTTATTCATAATAAATAGAAGTCTGATGATAATATCACATCTGTATAGCTGTTAGACTGGCCAGAACTTGTTTTGTCTTGCCCTTTTATGTTGAAATCCCACCTAGAAACATGGCACAGAGATTGCTAAATGATACCAAAGTGTCCATCTTGGCTTCACTTTCCTACACTTTTGCTACAATTGATGTCACGTTGGCTTCAGTTGATGTCACTTTGGCTTCACTTGATGTCATTTTGGTTTCACTTCTTCAATTGATGTCACATTGTTTTCAGTTGATGTCTCTATGACTTCAGTCAATGTCTATTTAGCTTCAGTTAATATTGCTTTGACTTCTGTTGATATCTCTTTGGTTTCAGTTACTGTCTGTTGTCACTTTGGTTTAACAGGCGTCACTTTGGCTCCAGTTGATGTCACTTTGGCTTCATTTGATTTATTGAAAAAAAAATTGGAATGATCTACTCTAGTTTGAGCCATTTAGTCCACATTAGATTATGCCTTCTTTAGCTATATTGGAACACATGGTGTAACCTAGAAAAAATATTTAACTAGTAAATGCCTTGAATTCCTCGCTTGCATATTTTGTTGCATTGTTGTTTATTGTCATTCGTAACTTGGTTACGTTTGATAATGATGAAATGACATTATTATAATACTCATTGCTTTTACCCTGTAGATCAACCAAATCATTTTGTATATGTTTGGGCTAGTTTGCAATCATTTCTTTATATCTAAAGTGCTAAGTTAGGAAATTATTTTTTTTAAAATCTAGTTCATGATCACTACTAAGTGGCCTAGTGGTTATAAGGTCACTGGCCTCTTTTTAACTTGTTCATCATCACTGTCAAGTTTGAATCCTGGATGGAACACATGTGATTAAAATCATCATTTGTTGCGTGTGAGATGAAATCAGGAGAATGATGGCTCTTTAAAATTGCCTGCATGTTACTAAGAATATTCGTAGATTAGCCTTGATTATAAAAATTCTAATATTAACAGGCGGGTAAACGTCATTGGCAATGACTTATTATTACTTAAAGCAAAGACCCAACCAACACTCATGAGATATGACTTGTACTTTTATATCAAGGCAAACCAAAATGTTAGCCCAATTATGTTGTAGAAATAGCATTTATTAAACGTTAAGCTAACCTGTCTGTTTGATAAGTTATGTTTGAAACCATTTTTAATTGTAAGAACAAATTTGTAGCTCAGATTTTTCATGTTTTCATATTTATAAGTAACGTTTTAAGGGGACTTATAAATGTGCATATTTTCATGTGTGGGATCAGAAACTGTTTTTTATCAATTTGAATATAAGTTAAGTTATACTTAAAAACGTTATATATACATGTATGTTATAAAAGATGTAAATGAAGATCAATTTAGTGCCATAGGCCAGGAACTTGTGACTTTTTGTTAAAATCTTTTTTCTTTTTTTTTTAAACTTTGGTGCAGTTGAGTTTATATTTATTTATCTCTTGTTTCTTTTTATTAAGAGAAGTTATGAACTTCTTTGTACAGTGCAACAATGAAATATGCTTTGAAAAGAATATAGTGTTAGTAGCTTAAAATTTTGTATTATAATATTGAAATCCCTTGAACTTTGAATGGACTGTTCTAAATTCAAAACAGGGCAAATCTATTATACAATTTCAGTGGGATATGGGTTTTAACTTAACATTAAATGAAATTTAGAGTGGAAAAATTACTAATTAAGTATCACAGAATATAGATTTTTTTTATTGCTGTTTAGTGGAATTTATTTTGTGTGCATTTTTTTTTCACGTTTATTTAACAAAATTACCGTCAGTTTGTTTTGCTTAGATCATAATTTTGCACTCATTATCAGTGTAAATGTTGTACACTCATAGAACTATATAACCAATGAAATATTTTTATTCTCAAATCCAAAGTTTATCAAATAAATGCACATTTGTATTCTAGTTTAAAGCTCTATCAATGATTATTGATAATGATTGTAGCAGGAATGTAATAACCCTTACCTCACTAAATATCTTAAATGGACTTGTCCATCTTTCAATCTGGACAAAACCATTCATCATCTTAGGGAAAATTTCAAAATACTGATAGAATAGCGGACAGTGCCTGGGGATCTTGGTTTGCAAAGGTTACATGAGTAAAATCTGTTGGCTAAGGGTAAAAAATATTAATACGGGGTAGTCAAAGGCCGGGTGACTGTGAAGCGGGTCCTGGCTTTGGCTTGCTCGGCTATAAAAACAAACAATATTAAGAATTCTATACCTATCAATAAAATTTTCAGTGTCAGTTCTAGTTTTAAATAACTTCACCGTTCATAGGGTTTGCCTTATTTCATATTTGAAATAAAGCATATTACAAAATTAGGTATTAGGTAGACATTAGTTTGTTTTGTTTTTTGCAACAGATAAATGCAAGGGAAGGAAGCAATGGAATTAATGCATTATGTATGGTTGGAATTGTCTCCCTTATGTTAAATGCCTATTATTCTCCAGAGTTATTTCTCCTCTTTTTGAATTTTCTTTTGAGATAATGCCATGAACTAAGTTTTGTAATTTGCATATTAAGCTAAATTGTATATAGATTATGTATAATAAATTCAAATTTTCCTTCACTACCCAATTCTAAGCTTGATAGAAATGAATCGTTTATTGAAAAGAAATTGTTTTGTTTATGGGTTTAGCTGTTGTTTTAAATTTTTCATTTTTGATTTGATAGTAATTGTTGTACCATTATTATTTCTTGTAAAAGCTATGTCATATTTGTGATATTAAAATTATCAATTATTGCATATTTGCTGTTGTTTTGTTTATATAAATAACTGTTATTTGATTGGTTCTTTGTTAAGAAATGCTGCTTTCTGTAGTGTAAGTTTGAATGATAAGACCATATAAGAAGGCTTATTTATTAAGCTTTAGAAATGAATATGTCTTTCGGAAAGGGGTCATATTATGTTTTGAAAGGTTTTAAAACTTTTAATAGCGTTAATAAAGATTATAGAGCATAATGGAGGCTTATCATGTCAAAAAAAAGCAACGTTGAAGTTAAAATTATGTGTCAAAATAGGAGCAAAACTTTAATTATGCACATTATGCATAAAAAATCCATCTTTATTAAATTACTTAAAAATGTTGAACATGTTTTTTAATAATGTTCTAATAATGGATTTAGAGCATGTTAGATGTTTAATAACTGAAGAAAGCAGCGCTAAATGTGTCATAAAAGTGGCAAAATGTAAACAATGTAGTATGTTGACTTCCATACGAAATACTAATTCACTATAATTATACCAAATGCAAACAAAGCAAAGATAGTTCTTGGATATATGGCAAATTAGTATTTTTTTGGAAACTGTAACAAGATACAAAAAAAATTAAAATTTAAAGATTTTTTTTGCGAAATAAAATGATAGTATAGCATTTCTGGGGCATAATGGACCAATAAACAAAGTGGTATATTGTCTTCCATACAAATAAAATTCACAATAACTACTAATCATGTCTTATAAGCAAAAGATAGTTCAGCTATACATTGTATTACCAGTGTTTATTTTCCACCAAATCCTGACAGGACACCAAAAATAAAAAGCTTTCCGCCAAAACAAAGCCACCACATTGACCTCGCAACGACGTGTGTACAGCTGCTTGGCTCATCTCCCATGCTATGCCATTAACTACCCCCCCCCCCCCCCCCCCCCCAGGGTTGCAGGAGCGTGGTTACAATAGACTGTAGCATAAATGTCATTTTATTCAGATTTATTTTATTCTCATAACCATGCAGCGGAAAAACTGTGGAGTGTACAGTTATTTTTGTTAGTTAAATAACCTGATATCAATTGCTTTATATTAAGATAGTTTTAACAAGAAAACATAGGTCAAAGATGGTATATCGGTGTTATCTATAGATCACGCGTGGTAATGGCCAGGTTTTATCAAATATCATTGCATATTATTCCAGCTGTCGCATAGATATATCATTGTACATTGTATGGTTCATTTTCTTTGTTTTATTAACTGTGCTAGTGTGTGTGTGTGGGGGGGGGGTGTCCGTGGCTGAATGGTTGATGTTAAGGTCGCTGACTTGAAACCACTTGCCCATAACCGCAGTGGGTTCGAGTCCCGACAGAAACTTTTGATTCATTTATGTAATGAAGCTATCCAGCTAACTTATGGAACGTTGGTGTTTCTTCTGAGGTGCCCGTTTGTGCCTGAAATAATGCACAGACTGACAGAGGGACACCTGAGGTCTTCCTCCACCAATAAAGCTGGAAAGTCGCCATATAACATATACTGTGTGTCGGTGCGACGTAAAACCCAACCAAAAAATGTGTTAGAAATTAAGACAATAAACCAAAACCGATTGAACATAAGACTGACATACGGACGGACATGAGAAAAACGTGCTGTGAACTTCATTACAGGCAAAGCAATTATTCAAAAAAGTAAACAATATTATTCCTTAATACGGTGTTACCAGCTAATTAACGAGAGGAAATTAATTGATGAGATTATCAGCATTTGATCTATTGAATTAAATATTAAATCCTCTAATTGGAAATATCTCTAATTGGAAATATTGCTATAGCAACGCGCGAGCCTGATTGTATGTGGAATCTTCCGTACATCGTTTAGTGAGCTTTTTTCGCAGAAACCTTAAATAACTATAACAATTGACAGTTCCTATACTACAATCAGCGAAATTAGAATTAAAGATAAATATTCGACTTCATGAATATGATTTGCTGTGCGTGGTGAAACCGGACACGTTGGCCAAACATGATCTTTCGACTTCCTGAAACAGCCGGCTCACTTGATAATAAACATGTTGGCGATATCACATTATTTGAATTGTCAATGATTTGATAGTGGCCATTTCCTTATGAACATGTTACGTTCTGGTAAAATAAACATCATTTATGATTTTATGACACAAATAACTTTCCTTGAATAATGCACGCACTTTAATTGTGTGGAAACTAAATATAAATGTAATGATAGCTATCTGTCAATAAAATACATTATTTCCTCGAAAACGCCGGCTTTATACATGTATATAGACATTAAAATTTTAGGATTGGAAGCCTGGCGTCATAATTTCAATATTGACGAAAATGAGTCACCCTAATAATTACGGGGAAAAACCTAGCGTTTAAAAATTAATAAATTATTAACTTAACTTAAAAGACAGTTAAAAGAGATACGAAATCCCCAATGAACGCATGAAAATGTTGTAGGCTCGGTCTGATGAAAAGATATACAGTATGAAATTGAATTATAACATTGTAATATATAAATATTATATAGTTGTAATATATAAAGTTTTTACTGCAATCTCATTGAAAAAAAATTAAATGTAATAGCCCGCTCGATTAACCGCAACTAATTTTAAAATAACATGCTACCATTTCGAAATATACGGTTATAATAAACACCGTACTTTCAAAATAGTACTATATTTATTTTAAACTATCTAGACATGTACACGACTTATTTTGCAAGACGTATTAATCTCGTCTGATACCCTTGCTATCTACGTAAATAGCGGTGAAGGTATTTGATGACCAACATGCGTGACAATGAGTGTATTTAAAGTACTGTAAACCTTATATATTGACGACTTACACACACATTGATTACATTTATTGAGGCTTACTTCAGATAGGAACTAGTCCGAAGTGGTACTTGTTTACTGTTTTACTTCCAAAGCTACTGTTAACTGCTAAGTACTGTTGAAGAACAAATCATTTTTTCGGATCGATTTACTGCATTTTCAGGTGAGTGACTTTTTTTCGTTGTTAATCGTTTAATTATTATAAAAAAGTCCATTAGAATGTTTTTTTTCTGTCTATTTTATTTCTGTTGGTTTCTCTGTTTATCAGGTTTATAGTACATTTGACCAGTCACGAGATCATTTAACCAGTATACAAGCTTGAATATTTTTTGCATGCTAAACAATTGGCCGTTTTCATGTATGCATGGACTTTCATTTAGTTTACGATACACAGTTTACCTGAAAATAGTGGTTTACATTACTTTATAATTTTGAAATGTTTATCAATTTTCCATTTTTTCATACATGTATATACATGTTTATTTATCACAGGCAATGACCTTTAAAGGTTATGACTAAATATCCTCAGCTTTAAAATAGATAAAAATCAGGATCAAAAGGAAATAGCAAATTGCTTAGTGTATACAAATTTATACTTGAATAAATATGCAGTGATAAATTCAACATCCTTTACATATGCAACATGTATGCATTACTGTATATATAGAATAAAAACGTATTGTAGACGAGTATATTGTTTCACTAATTTTCATATAATTTACATTTTATGTTTTTTATTATTTGTATGACGCCATACTTATTATAATGTTTCTCGATTGTTTTACGATTCAGTCTGCTTGAATTTTATATGCAAAATAATCTTCACGCTCGATAATTTCAACATTGTATTCATTAGACCTTAACCTAGATACTAAGTTAAAATTATTATTATATACTTATAAAATAAATATTGAGAAATATTCATGAAATAAAATGCGTATTTTCATTTTCCGTATTTTCACTGCAGTGAATCATATTTTCTGTATTTTCACTGGTGTCTTGGCGGACTACTTTCTGCTTAATTCAGCCAATATACAAAATTTAAGGGAAAACCTTTCAAACTGGGATGTCAAAAAAGAGAAAAATGTATACAATAAACCGAAAATTCTAGTTTTTTTTTCTATAAATACAGGATTCATTTTCATCTTGTGCTATGAAAATTATCATATTTCACTCATGGCTACTTGAATATCCTTTAATTATTAATTGGTTTGTTTTGGCTTTTTATGTTATTTGACCTTTGTTATGGTCATATGGCGACTTTATACAGGGTGACTTCATATGCCCTCTTCTGTACATTAATGTAGACAGACGCAGGTGTCCGAATTAAACTACCGGTCTTTTGTAAAGGCGTTTGCCAAGAATGGTCAAGTTATCAAAAAATAATCTCCCCTTGATTATCACGAACAAAAGATATAGTAAACGGGTGCTGGATAGTCATTTTGTTCTTGAGGATCAAGGGGAGATTGTTCTATGATGACATGACTAAGACAAATGTGCCGAACGCCAGTGAGTACTAGAGACAAAAACCAGCCTTGGTATCAAGTAGCAGTAAGCCCTCTTTTTAAATCTATGTGCATCATACAGAATATACCTGCCATTAAAATTAGCTTTTAAAATGCCTTTTTATTTTCTTATCTATAGCCTTTAATGCATTTTGTAGTATTTTTATAGACATTATGTATGTCATTTTATAAAAATATATCTTTAAAGAGCCTGTTTATACCTTTATTATGCATTCAACGTCTTTATATGACATTTCATGTTTTCATAATTATGTCCTTGTATATCTTATATAGCCTTTTGTATCTTTTAATAGCCTTTGATGCATTTAAATATCATTTCATGTTGTCATAATTATATCATTGTATATTGTATATCTTTACGTAGCCTTTTATATCTTTTCATAGCCTTTAATGCATATAAATCATTTTTGTTTTCAAACACTCTAGTATATTTTATAGCCTTTTATATCTTTTCATTGCCTTTAGGGTCTTTATAATATATTATATCATTTTGTCTTAATGTTGTATAATTATCTTTATATAGCCTTTTATATCTTTTCATAGTCTTAAATGTATCAATATATCATTTTTGTATTCTTGTACGCTTGTGTATCTTTATATAGCCTTTTATATCGTTTCATAGCCTTTTATGGATTTATGTGACATTGTCTGCTTTCATGTACTCTTGTATATCGTTATATAGCCCTTATTGTCTTTATGTAGGCCTTCGCGACCCTATAAATATTTAAATAGGGTTTCATGTTCCTATATACCCTTGTATTTTTGTATTTTCTGATCGTAAGATCAGTAAATACATAGCTAACATCCACGGTCTAACACAAAATTTCCTCACAGTCCTAACAACGCAAAGTAGTTCTCACTCAAAATTGCTTAAAAACCAGCAATTTAAAAGAAAGAATAATTTTTAATGTAGGCATTTAACGAATTACAGTGCATTAAAAGTTTAGATTAGTCAACAGAAATATCAGGTTACAATCACAAATTTCGCGGATGAATATCTTTTTTACCCAATGAAAAATGTTCGGCTATTTCCGTAAAGCTTCGGATTATCATGAATATCATTTTAATCAATGAAAATGCTATTTTAAGCTATGTCGATTACCGAATACTCCAGAGCGTAGTACACTGTCAAGTAGTGTAATATATACATTTATCACACACCCGTGCCGATTTTGCGGCTCCGTAAAAATGGTATTGCACGGCCGTGCATATATTTTGACGTGACGTCATTAGCGTTATACAAACATAGTGTAAAGACGCGCTAAATGTTAGCGTTATACTATAGGCGCGTCAATGAAAAATGACTCTTATTTCACTTTAAACGGTATTTATTTTGGGTATGTGATAAATAGAATATTAAATTCGTGTAAGTTCATTACTGAATTTATTGCACTCGTTGAATAAAATAATATTATGCTCGCCAGAGGCTCGCATAATATAATTTTATTCAACTCGTGCAATAAATTCAGTATTGAACTTACACTCATTCAATATCCTCTATTTTGTACATGCCGGACTGTTTTGGCGAGAAGATTTTCGCTAAATTATTTTCATCAGTGGTTAACAACAGGTTTATCGTGAACAAAATACCTCGAAATTAATAAGGATTACAAACACGAAATGGAAATTCTCAATTTAGAATATCATAATGTATTCGTTTTAATTCAAGGTACATATGTATTACTTCGCCATGGTGCAGAGGTAAGCGGTCTTGTTGAGGGTGTGAGAGGCCTATGGTTCAAATCCTAGTCGAGGCAATTCTATTTTTTTTTTCATGCAAAATTCCATATGTATCAATCTCAAACTGTTATAGAAGAAAATCAAAACGCTGTCGCTGCGTAAGATGAATTATAGTATATAAAAATAAACTTATACAGGAAAGTACATACAGATAGTCAGTATGATTTAGATTGCAAAAATCAGAAAATACCTTAGAGCTGCAGCCCTTTGATTTCTAAATGTTTTCGTTTCTTTTTATCAGAGAACGTTAGTGAAATGTTAACAGTAATGTTGACTTAACGATAGAGAACTACTTTTTATCTGTTATCATACATGTATGAATATCTGGGTTAACTGGAGCATAATAAAGATGAAGCTTTTTCTTCTGTTTATGACAACGCATAAATTGACGTATGTGTCAACCTACGCGAGAAACTAAAATACCGGAAGTCGACAAAGGAAGCACCAATGAGTAATGTACATGTAGGTAAAACTAGGTTGCTACAGTTTGCAATAGAAATTAAACTCGTGTCGATGAGTTATTACAGTTTTGTGAAAAACAGTTTGAACGTTGATCACAATTGGCTACTTTCATCCCCAAAACCGCGTTCAATTTATTACAGTTTGGTGCAATGTGCACCTTTTCTAGCATAAGTCCTTTATCATAAAATCCGCGTTACCTTTATTACATTTTTTTGCAATAATCATGCTATAAATGTACCCAGAACTTTAAAACACGCCATGGACACTTATGAACAGTACAAAAGTGAAGAAGAAAAACATATAATATCCTTTTTATCTCCTTTACTTAATTTTGGAAACTTCCGTGTTTAATTTAAATAGGAATCGCTGGTCACGTGATATAATCTGATATGATAGCCTGTGCGTTCCTTATTAGCAGCGCTTTCCTCGAATCCGGCTGAATTACATTCGTGGAATGTCATGTGAACCAGACCATTTTGAAATACAATAAAATTACATGTTCTGATTTTTTTAAGGAGGAAGTCATCTGAAGAAGAATAAGGAAAAGTAAAAATGGGTAATTATTTATTTTATTAATTATCATTTAAGAATCTATTGTATTTCAAATTTTTAACTGTTCAATTTATATGTTTAAAGTCACGTACCGTTTGTTCAAACTTTGAAATTTATGTTATATATATTTAGTATGAAAGAATTTGGAATTTTGCAAGAATCTATGGTATTTGAAATACCTTATCGATTATCCAAAGCTGTTAATCACGTGACTTATTGATTTACTCTCACGTTATCGGGCTATCATATTTATTTGAGCCGCGTCACGACAAAACCAACATAATGGGTTTGTAACCAGCATGGATCCAGACCAGCCTGCGTTCGCTGTCAGTTTCTCTATTTGTTATAGGGTTTGTAAGCGAACAGCATGAGTCCTGATCAGACTGCGCAGATGCGCTGGCTGGTCTGGATCCATGCTGGTCGCAAACGCGTTATGTTGGTTTTGTCGTGACGCAGCTCATTTTATTGTAGTTTGTTAATTTCCTGTCGAGGTCAGGTGAAATAACTGTTCAATAAATAGAATTGTGTCACGGTCACGTTTAAGAACAACAAAAAATGGAATGTTATAATCTTCGTATTGAAAACAGTTTTATATTGAAACTTGACAGTAGGGTTTTCATAGTAAATACATGTATATCGAAATTAGGACTCCAATGTTTTACAGGCTGCTGTATTCTTGTTTTGAAATAAAATATTTGATTACTGTATTTGATAGGTCAAGACTCTTGCGATATAAATGAAAAAAATCGTGCCATTTAGATAGAGTATGTCTCTGAAACTTCCTTTTTAGCTCGACTATTCAAAGATAGTTGTCCTTCCCTTCTCAACTGTGTGTCGTCGTTTGCGTCCGCTTAAAATTCACGTGCAACGTTTTTACGATTTTATTATCTCGTCAGCCAAGAAAATCGTTTCATGTATTTGAAATCATAATTGGAGGTGACTTTCCAAGATTCATAACTCCGGCATGTATTACTTTTTTTGAAAAATTTTGGTTAAAGTTTTGCATTTAACATATTATGACTTTTGTACCAATATTGGAGGGCACATGCAAGACATATTCAACATTAATCTTCAATGCTACTGAAGGTACCCATTTGAAACCTCATACATGTCTTCAGGATCATAATTGAAGGTCACTGTCCAAGGCCCATAACTCTTGACATGGATTTTAAATAATAATAAAAAAAATAACCCTTTGTGAGCTTACAAAATGTTTGCCCATTTTCTAAGACTCATAACTATAACATATCGTCACCTTAGTGCAGTAACGGAATAAGTTCTTCTAAATTTAATAGGAGTTAATCAGTTGTTGCGCTAAGGTGACTTGAAAGTTATATTCCTTTTTGTTAATTTCTGCTCTTGTTTTATTTTGTCATTAGATGTGTTCACTGAATGCCGCACTTCCTTGTTGATCTTTACAATTGGTTTCATATTTTTCTTTGAATCACTCGTAGTACTTAGTTACGGAATGCCGTTAGGGCCATTGCCTATGAATGTGTTGATCTGAAACGCGATAGTCGATAGTACGATGGTGAAAACGCGAAATCACGAAACTACGATGGTGAAAATGCGAAAGCACGATGATGAAAACGCGAAAGTACGATGATGAAAACGCGACAGTACGATACTACGATGATGAAAGCGCGATAAACTATCGTGTTTTCACCATCGTACTGTCGCGTTTTCACCATCGTAATTTCGTGATTTCGCGTTTTCATCATCGTACTGTCGTGTTTTCATCATCGTACTATCGCGTTTTCACCATCGTACTATCGCGTTTTCACCATCGTACTATCGCGTTTTCATCATCGTACTGTCGTGTTTTCATCATCGTACTATCGCGTTTTCACCATCGTACTGTCGTGATTTCATCATCGTACTATCGCGTTTTCATCATCGTACTATCGCGTTTTCACCATCGTAGTTTCGGGATTTCGTGTTTTCACCATCGTACTATCGACTATCGCGTTTCAGATTTACACATTCATAGGCGATGGCCCTAACGGCATTCCGGAATGCCGTTAGGGCCATCGCCTATGAATGGTTTGATCTGAAACGCGATACTCGACAGTACGATGATGAAAACGCGAAATCACGAAACTACGATGGTGAAAACGCGACAGTACGATGGTGAAAACACGATAGTTTATCGCGCTTTCATCATCGTAGTATCGTACTGTCGCGATTTCATCATCGTACTATCGCGTTTTCATCATCGTGCTTTCGCGTTTTCACCATCGTAGTTTCGTGATTTCGCGTTTTCACCATCGTACTATCGACTATCGCGTTTTAGATCAACACATTCATAGGCGATGGCCCTAACGGCATTCCGTACTTAGTCGACGGTCATGTTTATTCTCTAAGCTTGATGGTTGATTATTGTGTGTTCGCCTTTTCGCTTCTCGGAGCGAAAGTACGACAAAATGTTGACTGCGTCATATTTTCGTAATTTTTGCATTTTTGTCCAGCGCAGCGAAAGTACGAAAAAATGTTGGCCCTGTAGAGCAAAAAAAATCGTCAGGGCACAAATCAGTACCGTACTAAGGAAATATCCTATTAAAGTTAGTTATTTATTTCAAGGGTATATATCATATTATAAAGTATGTATATTGAGGAAGTAGAAAAGGGAATATTTTTTGTCTAAATAACTTTAATTTCAAATGCAAACAAAGTCGCTTCTTAAATTTCCTTCAAAACTTTATAAGTACTTCTTTGTCTGTTTTTTTTTTGTTAATTTTGCGTATTTGAAGCTATTTACCGCTATTTGAAAATGTAATGTCAAAGATTATATATAAAATTTCAATTCTTTTGAATAACAATGACTTGTATTTAAGTCCATGAAAAGTATGGCACATGACGTGCTTTTTCCAAATAGTTTTTGTCACATCCGTATTTAATTTTATATCAAAACACACCGTGAATAAATAAATACATGAAGTGAAAACAGTTAACAAAGACAAAGTCAGAAAGGTCTAATTAAGTGTTGCACTACTTAAAAAATGTGTAAGACCGACCCCTCCGCCCCCTTCCCCCAACAAGTCTCTCGATTATACCGTAATATGGCGGAATAGGCCGAAGATATGCCCGTTGATAAAGCGTGAGGAAAACAAAATGTTGGTTCTAGACAAGAAACTTTTTAGTCAGGTATGGTAGAAGACTCGTTAAAAATGTACTTCTATAGTGATACAGCCCAAACTTATTTTGTTTAAGAACATTTAGAGATGACATAAACAAATTAAGAAGTAAAATTTATATTGAAAATCAAATTCGTCGTACATGTATTAAACGTTTATTTATTACTATTTTTCTGCAGCTCTAAGAAAACAAAAGAAATATGACTGGAAAGATTCGAACCTGGCACTGTTCGGGTCGGACACTGAACGACAGGTCAAAAGTAAGTTACATTTTCAACTAACTTTGTATTTACGGAAGCAGACATGTCTTGACAATCTTTATTGGCCTATGAAGTTTTTTTATGAGTTTGATATAGCTTAATATGCTGTCCAGCTATTTCAAAGGTAATAAAACACGTTTACTATACAAAAGAATGATATTTTGTAAATTTTATATGGGTAGTTGGGGAAAATTTCTGTTTATAGTTTCATGCTATATTGTATGAATACTGATTATATAAAGATACTGATTTTCAAGAACATGTTTTACTGGTGATTGGTCATGAATTATTAACGTCTTTTTACAGTGTGGGTTGGGTAAAAATAAATAAATAAATCACAACTGGCCGATGATTTCATAATCACATTAGTTGTACCCTAGTTCGCATGGGTCATATATTCACTGTTTACAATGTCAGTCGAAATAAAAACCGACAAATGCTAGTGTCCTTTTAATTCAATGGTCAATAAATTTATCTATTTTGCTAATTTCTGGTGTAAACCTGTAACAAAAATATTTGGAAAAACTTTCATAAAGATTCTTTAAATACTGTCTTGAAAATAAATATTTTCCAGTAAGCCTATAAAATTATATATCTGCAACTGAATCTTATTAAGCATTATAATTATAACCATGACAGGGAAGTACTTAAATGCGTGTATGATAATCATGTCACTTATGATAATACACATTTTGTGAAAACATCGTGAAATTTAGACACTATTCGATAATTTCCGTGTCTTGTAGAGATCTTAGAACCATTTTTAATTTGTACGTACAACTTTTAATATGTTCAATTGGTAGCGTGATAGCATGGGGTGCACAAAGCGACCCCCACCCTCTCTTAAACGCGGAAGTTGACGAAATTTAACAACTTTTTCCCACCTGATATAAACTTAATAATAAATATTTTGTATAGATGATAAATGTACCTGATAAAGTACATTATAAAAATCGTCTTAAACACTAAACCTCGCTAAATATCTTAAATGAAGTTGTCCAAAACCATTGATCATTTTGTGTATGGCCTGACTGAATAGCGAGCAGTGCAGACGGCATATACGTGCCAGCTGGTATTGGTCTATACTGGTTGCATAGGTATATTCGGTTGCCGCCAGCAGTCAGAAGCTATTGTGACTCTGGTACATATACATGTAAAGGAAATAACTTAAATGGTCCAGTACAGATTCGATCAGCGGCAACAATGATTAAGAGGGGTGGGTATTTTCAAGCAGTCAGTCCATCTAGATTACGTTTTATTATTATTTTACAGAGGAATCAGCTCAAACCGAGCCTGCCTGGAAAAATGTGGGACAAAAATGTGGGCTTCAGATCTGGAGAATTGTGGTAGGTAGTATTTGTAAGCCAACAGTTTTTCTTAGGGACATGATTTATTTTCTTTCTGAACATGTACACTACTTTCGCTTCTCGTATTTTAGAAAAAAAATAGTTATGAGCCGTTTTTGCGTCCGTGTCAAATCAGGGAAAATATAATAATATTGCCTGTACGTAAACTGACGAAGCTGATCGAAATCAAACTCACTTTTGAAGATTGTTATATCTTTGCTGTAGAAATTGTTTTCTTTCTATTTATCTTGACGCAATAAATTCAAACGTCACTTCAGAAGCGGTTTGTATTTTATGGGAATTTGTTACCATAAATTACACATTGAAATAGAAACTTGTACAATAAATCAAAGAAATTTTGAAAAAAGGAACATTCATAAATTTCACTTTTTTTTCTTCTTCAGAAATTCAAGGTCACATCATGGCCGAAAGAGGACTATGGAAAATTCTATGACGGGGACTCGTATATTGTACTCAACGTAAGTTACTATGTTTGTTAGAAACGAAAAAATAAATTCAGCCCCAATTATTTTTAGGGCCCTTTTCTAGTTTCTCAAAAGCCACTTATGGTACTTATAGCTGAACAATCTTTGGCTTTTTTTACATTTTGACATTTAGTGCAGTTTTAGTGATTTATTATTTTGTACGGAAGCCTAAATACTATTTAGTTTAAAATTTTGTTACTTTTAAGACACGTTATTCACATTTAGTGCTACTTTCTTTTCTTTAATTATTCACATTTAATGTTACTTTCTTTACTTAAATTATTCACATTTAAAGCTACTTACTTTAAGTGTTAACAATTTAAAGTGCTGTAAACCCATTATTAAAAAAGTATAAAGTTTGATCTCTCTAAAGAAGATAATACATGTCTGAGGCTTGCTGTGCCTTTAATAAAAATATATTAATAAAACTGTCAAAAACTTAAACAATTTAAGAGTGTAGCACAATTATACATTATACTGAGAAGTATTTCTTTACTATATCAACCAAGGCAACACAATTGTCCGCCTGACATCGTTATGATTTAAAGTTCAAAATTATTCACTATGTTGCATATCACATATAAAATTATGATTTTATCATTTCATATTCATCTTCAGACATACAAAGAGGAGGGTACAGAAGTACTTCTATACGACGTCCATTTCTGGATCGGACAATACAGTACCCAGGACGAATACGGTACCGCAGCTTACAAGACCGTCGAACTCGACACATACCTTGACGATGTCCCAATACAACACCGTGAAGTCCAGAACCATGAGTCCGAGCTGTTCCGAAGTTACTTCAAAACTATCACGTGAGTCTGTCTTATTTACTCATTGGTCAGTTAAACTTTACCATTATTTTAACACTTTTGATGACCTTGGTCACCTTTATTAACTCAAAAATTTATTCTTATTTTCAAACACTTAAGAACTTTGTTTTACTTTCATAAAATAAATAAACAAAACATCAATGCAAATGACATCACATACCAATGTGATTTTTTTTCTATGGTAAGGCTAAACCATCAAAATGGCGATGGTTAACGTGTATACCTCTCCACCCAGGAATGGTGGGTACGACCCACACTTTGGTGTGTTTGGTCAACACCATATTTCCTCAGAAGACACCAGTAATTAAGCGATCTCTGGAGTTGTTAAAATTTGCTCCAACCTTTAACATTCAGCAAATAAAATGTTTAAACCAATAACAAAAAACGTTCAGAACCTCACGTCCACAATGGAAACAAAAACTTTTCGGTTTCATTAATATATAATTGTTGAAACGTTGTACTGTACACGTACTGCACTAAACTGAGTTGTAGCTGTTTTTTGCAATTGTTTAATTAGGATCTTGAAGGGTGGCGCAGACAGTGGATTTAGGCAAGTAAAACCAACAGAGTATGAACCCCGCCTTCTTCATTTCCATGGTGACCGCTATGGTGTGAAAGTATCTCAGATAGAGAGGAACAAGGGTAATTTGGACAACACAGATGTATATATACTGGACCTTGGCTTGAAACTCTATCAGTGGAATGGGTCAGGGGCAAATAAAGACGAAAAACATAAGGTAAGTAATTTTGATGCACGCTCAGCATTGTTAAATCAATCAACGTTGCTAAATAGATGTAGAACTGAAATACTTGCACTTTAATTGCTAGAAATACTGAGCTAATTTTAAAAGTGTCCATTGCTAAACAATCATGAGATGTATTTAACATTGCCAAAATATTTTGAGATGTATTCATACATGTACTATTAAATATTGCTGAAAATAACGTTGGCATCTAAGACGGTAAGACGATGCTACTTTTAGCATCGCTATAACCTTAAAATATATTTATTATTTCCAAATTACTCTCAGATATGCACAAAATTGCTGACCATATTTGATCTGCATTCAATAGAAAGTAGTACTTTGTAATTTTATCACGAATATATGTGTATAGGCATTTTTTTTAAAAATACTAAACTTAATTATACTTAAAAGCACGGATGTGATTGGTTAAGAAAACTTACATTCAACCTAAGTTTTATATTTTAGGCAATGCAGTACCTGTTAGCATTAAAAGACGAACGAGGCGGCAAATGTAAAACGGAAACATTGGATGAAGACCCTAATGACCTTGATGTAAGTATACCTATCAAAACAATACTTGTTGCAGTCTGCCATTACATTTTCCTCCCCCCCCCCTCGAATGGAACATAGACTTATTGCCCCCCCCTCCCCCAACTTGCTGTTCAAAGCGTTCAGTTTACTTCAGACCACGTTATTCTGTGACGCACTGACGTTGCAGTTGTGCACAACTTATAATTATATGACCATATATAACTTTTTGGAAAATCACTTGATTAACTTAAAGATATTGTACTGGAATGGTTTGAAATTTCTCCTTTCTTTTAAAACTCTGTTATATCACATAAAAACAACTTAAAATGTGTTATACGTTACTATTTTTAGAACGAGTTTTATGATGCTTTGACTGAAGATAAGGGTGATCTGGAGGAGGAATCCGGGCCTGCCGATAAAACCACAGAGCTTTACAGGTAAAAGAGCGCAGCGTTTTTGTGTATTTCATCTACAAATCGTATAAATTCAGGAAACATGATAATTTACCGCAGAATATATTGATTTTAACGCAGGCTATAAACTGATAGCATTGAATAATTTATAGGTGGACTAGTAACTCACTATTGTCCGATTTTATAAAGCTGGAATAACTATTGCCGATTTTATAAAGCTCGTCAGGTACATTATGATAATACGTTCATTGAACAGAATACATTAAACTTCGATAGGTCTTTGATAGTGTTGACAAAATTCGGCTATAAATAAGAAAAAATGTACATTTTCCTGCTAACTTTCAATCTCCTACGCAGTGATCTCCCCTTATCAGTACAATCTGCCAAGGGAGGTAATCACTGTGAGGAGTTAGGTGATCGTACTTAAATCTGTCCGCTGGTAATGATGTCTACTGAGAATTACTGGTGGCAGCTCTTGTTAAAGTACAGAATTGTGATCCAATGATTGTTCTTTTTTATTTAACAGATTGTCAGACGCTTCCGGAAAAATGAAAATGACCAAAGAAAAAAGTGGAAAAATTGAAAAGAAAGATTTTGACAGCAATGTATGTTGATCATTTTATAGAATTCTTTTTAGTTAGGTTTAACGTCACACCAACACAATAAAGTTCATGTGGCGACTTTCCAGCCTTACTGGTGTAGGAATCCTTCAGGTGCCCCTCCGTGCATTATTTCAGGCACAAACAGGCACCTGAATAGAACCACTGACGTTCTGTAAGGTAGCCGGATAGCTTTCTCACATGAAAGAATTAAAGTCCCTGGCGAGATTCGAACCCATAGTGGTGAGAGGCAAGTTGTTTGAAGTCAGCGACCTTAATCACTTAACCACGGATGCCTTATTCGTAGAATTAGATTGTAGGTTCGGATAACTAGCCAATTAGCCTTTGCCACTAGTATAAATACAGGCCAACCTACACAACCGCCCAGTAAACGCACGGTTAGTTTAATTGGTAGAGGAATGGACAGTGAATCATGCTTTTTACAATCATACAATCACTGTACCTCTACTCTGGCATGAACAGAAGTAATATCAGTTCCTTGCGAAAGTGAATGCAACTAGTACTGGTAAACTGCTTGACAGCCTGCCAAGGAACATGCCGTGGCTGAACTGTGATCTGGTTAATTCAATATGGCTTAATAGTGTTGACTGCTTCAAATTCAAAGCAGGGCAATTTAGTACAGTTCACAGCAGGGTTAAGGCAAAACAGTATTGTATACTTGCTTAGATGCCAGGTAGTCTTTTGACATAGGCCGATAAAAATGCCATTTTGATTTTAAATGTAACGTAAAACATGTATTTTATACTTTATTCTCATAGGAAAGAAATAACAAAAATTGGATAAGTATCAATAAAAATATTTAAAACGGAATTATATATTCAAAGTCACGACGACGTGACCGACGACGTGACCGTGTTCACGTTAAAATAGAATAAGATAATAGCAATTTATGAAATATATACAAGTATTTCGATCGTATGTGTGCTTTTATTATTTCATGCAAAGTTTTAAAACGTTGAGAAAAAATCAAATGTCATTCTTTTTCATAGGATGTATTTATTCTGGATACGAAGGAATCAGTTTTTGTTTGGATTGGACTTAAAACGTCAACAATGGAGAAAAGGAACGCCATGACATATGCACACGTAAGATTTCTTTTTTTTCAAAATACGAACGATTCTCAAAATAAGTGTACATGTATTCAATAAATATTTAGGTAAAATTATTGTAAAACCGTTTTGCAATAAAATGAGAGTAAGACTAACAACAATTGAGTTATTAGAGGTAATTGATAATGTTAGTGTTACTAAAAATACTCACTCCTTATAATCGAATGGACAATTTTTATTTTTGTTATTGACAATGTTAAAATCAAAAAGAATAAAAACCCAAAGAATACAAAAAGTAAAAAAAGAGCAAAAAATAGAAAGAAAGAAGTTAAAATATTGTTAAAATCAGCTGTCTCAAAATAAATATTTCAAAAGCAATTGTTTGTCTTTTCATGTGAGTGATTATAATAATAAGCTTAAACGTATACAAGTTGTTTCTGCTTTCGTCTCTGATCTGAATTCATTAACTGCCATATAAATATACATGTACGAAGTTTTAGGCACGAATGTTCTTATTCTACAGTTTCACTAAGAATGACACTATTTGTTTTTCAATTTCCAGAATTACCTGAAAGATACAGACCATCCTCTTGTTCCAGTTTGCTGCCTTGGAGAACAGAAAAGTTCCAGAGCATTTGACCTTGCCCTTGCTGCCTAAATACGCTAACAATTTCACTCATTTCCTTACTCAATATATTCTACACGGAAGTATGAAAGCTTGTATAAGTACGAGGAATGTTTTTGGCCATGCTTAATTAGTATTGTTGCCTAAAAACGCTGACAATTTCACTCATTTCCTCTTTTCCTTACTCAATATACTCTCTACCCGGAAGTATGAAAGCTTGTATAAGTTCGAGGAATATTTTTGGCCATGCTTGATTAGTATTGTTGTATGTTCTATGGAAGTGGCCAAAGAATGGACAAAATTGATGAAAGATGATATCTATTTTTGTTTATATGTTAAACTGCCAGAGTTTAAAGACTATTTTTTTTATTTGGAATTAATATTGTAAGTTTGTTAAAGCACTTCCTGTTGTGTAAACTCACTTCCGGAACTGCATATTATGTATAAATATCCTTTAACATGTTATTAAAATCTTTAAATACTAGATTGATTTTTGTTTTGAAGTAGTGTGACAATGCCCTTTACCCCACTGTGATTGACTTGTTTTATTTTGAAATAGGAACCGCCTCATGCTTTAAGTTATTTCAATGTCAAAATACCACCATAATCTGCAGAATTTGTGTGATGGATTTGTCCTGCTTTGTGGATCAAAGATTAAATGATCACAATACAAACATGTCACCTCTGTGACACCATACCTTTGTGCCACTGTACAGAGCTGTCGTATTTCCCTGGTCCTTGTCTTTTACTTGTTGGGGATTGAATGCTGCATAAAACGGTGCTGGCGAGCGTTAGAAATGTCGCACTTTTTCCTTATCTCTCATGAATCTACTCTCCTGCGCATCGGTCGAATGTTCCACTCTCGTCCACTTTCTGAAGTACCGCGAGTGTATTCAGTGAGCTGCGAAGGGAGCGTATCATGAACTAAACAATAAAAACAACAGAATAAGCATGTACGTCTGCATATATTCTTGAATAAAAACATTGACATCTAAGATCAATGAAAATGTCAATGTCACATAAAAGTCAAGGACATTGTTCTACTAATGTTGCACAATAACAACAGCAGCTTTTATATTGAGATCAATTAAATTGGGGGTAGAGATAAATTTTCTACAGATTTTCTGAGGTGGTCATTTTTCTGCAGAGAGAATCAGTATTTTAAATAAAGAAAAGGGTCATTATTTTGGGATATTATTCGATAGGGGTCACTTTATTTCGTTACACCGGTAATACGATGTGGCATCTATGTACGTAAAGAAAATCAGTATGGTACTCAACCAACAACCCTATCTTGCGATTACGGGCACCTGTTACTCCAGGGCACTGTACCTTTCTTGGGAGCATATATATGTCAACTTGAACCTTTTTTGCTATAGCAGGAAGTATAGTTGTTTATACACTGTGATAATGAGCACTTGTTTCACAACACTAATTAATTCGTAAGGACAAACATTGTAATCCAGAGGTCGCCGAATAAAAGACCAAGTAACACAAAATTTTAATGGTTTTGTATCATAAATATGATGCTCAAATGAAGATTTATCAATATTGTGTGTTTCAAAAAGCATTTTTGTAGATATAACCGAATTTAACATTTCATGTAAATAAAGGGAGGTAATTAGAAATTTATTAGCCAATAAAATTTTGAATGCATTAATTTTAACGTTTAATTATAATGTGTATAAAAATTTGCAGTACATATTTAACATATTCTTGGATGACATTTGTTTTAGAAGAATAATTATATACATATATAAAACATCTTTAATAACACATACAAAATCTTAGGCAGAATATCACGTGACAAATGAGCTCGGACATTGAGTCTGATTTCAGTAATTATAATCAAAGCGCTGAAAGCACTGGAGGGTCGAACTCTTTAGTTATCAAGTAAAGCTGGTTAGGTTGATCAACCGCCGAGATATGACTAAAACGTGAATTTAAATCAGCGAATAATTAGTAAATATTAAAGAAACAGTTAATTTAAGTACCATATGAATTTAATATGGAACAAATGGACTCGAAAAATGAAAACGAGGATAGATAGAGTACAATATAGATTTGGTATGGCTTTATTGGATCTGTAAAATAAAAATAAGTCTAAAATCAAATAATTTATATTGGAACATCACGTGGTACCAATGCTGGAAGTTCGTTAGTTACATTTTATGCGGCGTTAAGTATTTTCCTTTACCTGCAAAAGGAAATATTCGAAATATTTGACAATTCCCAAATGCTTTCAGAATAGATTCTGGATGCGCTTAAAATAGATTTAATTAGAAATACAATTAGACTATCCTTTGGAATTCGATCAAAACATACTGCAGTGAATGTCAATACTTAAATCGTTTGATGGTGAGCAGACGGCCAGAGGGGGTCTGTTTTTCTTGGGATAATGAATACGTTTGAAATAAGATATCACGACAAACTTTAGTAGAACATACTGGAAACGTTCTTGAAAACTTCGGATATTTCTAGTAGAATCGAACTGTAAGTAATTTTAATAATTGTTTTAAACTTACACATTGTACTTATAATATTCACTCGGCACTTTGTCGTGTTTTTTTTTTTTTTTCGAAGAAAAAAAAAGGAAAGCGCTGCGGCGGAAATGTTCGGCGGAGAGCCGGCTGATTTTTGGCCGTCTCGGTGCCCGGCAAATAAATCTTGATGTATCGGTGTAAGCGATTTTAAGAACAGCAGAGGCACTTTATACCATTATTATATGTGTCTGAGAATAGTATTATTTTATACATTCTTATACAATAAAAATAAATAAATAAATAAAATTTATATATATTTTTTAAATATTTTTATAAAAGTTATAATATAACTTTCATTTATATTTATTTTATAGAAATCCTTTGCAATCGACTTTGCAATGTTTGAAATCGACTTTAATATAACTCAAACCTCTGAATCACAGGTATTGTAACAAACTATTTTTAATGATCTATATAGGCTATATACTATAATACTAGTCTTATTATAGTATATAGCCTATATAGAATTTTAAAAATAGTTTGTTTCAAGTACATGTGCTCTGAATTTGAATACATGATTTGAAGTTATTCAAAATTAAAGAGTTTTTAATAACAATAATAACAAAAAAGGTGTGCTAGCAACAGTAAAGAGCCTGGTCGGACTGCTCGGGTATTTAGGCTCTATACTGGTGGCAAAGTCCAGTCGGTTCCAGCAGGTTGACGGTAAAAACAGGTGGAAAAATCAAAGTTTGTTTTGTCTTCTTTAATCCACAGCATACAAATAAAGAGTCCTTGTGAAAACAACAAACCAGTCACAGACATGGGTATGTTTATATTTTATATATGAGCCGCGTCACGGCAAAACAAACATAATGGGTTTGCGATAGCATGGATCCAGACCAGCCTGCGCATCCGCGCAGTCTGATCAGAATCCATGCTGTTCGCTTACATACCCTATATCAAGTAGAGAAACTGAAAGCGAACAGCATGGATCCTGATCAGACTGCGCGGACGCGCAGGCTGGTCTGGATCCATGCTGGTCGCAAACCCATTATGTTTGTTTTGTCGTCACGCGGCTCATATATTTGTTCAGTAAACTTAATAAAAAGGTAAACCTATTGGAATAAATACACGAATTTTGTAAAGAAATCATAGGCTAAAAATATAAGAATACATGTATGCATTTGTAACTCAAAAATAAATCGATTTTCATTCCTTCAAACTTTTTGTTTATTTATTTATTTATTTCTGAGGATAATCGAGCATTAACTGTCGATATTAAAGCGTGTGCATTTTGTACATTTATTTCAGTTTTTCGGAAACAGCAGCAGTATAGCTGGAAAGACTCGAACTTAGCACAGTTCGGATCGGACACTGAGAGACTGGTGAAAAGTATACTAACTTTCAGCTTAATTTATTGTTTGTTAAACAGGACTGATTTTGAGATTTTGGCTCCCTATAAGATGCTAGAGGCATTTTGTAGTACAAGTGGTGTCTTGGTGTATTCTACCTATTTAAGGTATGCTGAATCCGATAAAGGTGGACTACTAAGGCCGCCAAATTTCTTTATCATAAATGGATGATATATCAAATAAAACTTTTAAGGAAAGGAATAGGCTGAAATTTGTCACAAAGCATGTTTAGGTAAAAACAAATTAGACACCAAAACAGAATAAAAAAACCCAAAACAATCCAATATGGCCGAATAATCCAAGATGGCGGACATTTTCTATAGGCTAATATAATTGTAATATAGAAGTAATATTAAAGAAAGTACTGAAAATTTTAAGGCATTTATACATAAGAGACCTATATTTAGGGTTTACGCAGCGAACACTACACTCTTCCCTGCCCTATCTGCTAGATAGAGCTTTCATGTATTTTATCTGGCACTCTATGCAAGCATATAGAGTGGCTACTCACATTCGTACTTATATTTTCGCACAGCGTGCGTATGTGTGAGGTGGTGCATGCAAAATAAACATTAATTAAAGGCACCTTTCTCTGACTACTCTTGGGTGTTCGATTTTCTGTTATCGGTCGTCGGCTCTGTTCGCTTGTTGTCAGTTTTTATGTTATTGGTCGTGGTGTTCGTGCTTCTGTAATCGGTCTTGGTGTCAGTTCATTTGTTTTCACATGTTCCGATTTGTCGTCTCTGATTTCCTGTTATCGGGCGTCGTCTTTGTTCTTCTGTTATCGGTTCTCGTCTTCGTTCTTCTCCGTTCTTCTGTCATCGGTTCCCGTCTCTGTTATCGATCTTCGAACAATGTTATTCTGTTATCAATCCTTATCTCCTTTGTCTTGTTGTCAGTTCTTCTGTTATCGGTCCCAGTCTCTGTTCGCTGGTGGTCAGTTCTTCTGTTATCGGTCCCTGTCTCTGTTCTTTTGTATACGGTCCTCGTCTCTGTTCGCTTGTTGTCAGTTCTGCTTTTATCGGTCCCTTTCTCGTCTCTGTTCGCTTCTTGTCAGTTCTTGTCTCCATTCTTCCTTCTGTTATCGGTCGTTGTCTTCGATCTTGTACTCTCGGTACTTGTTTCCTGTTCCTTTAAGGTCTTCTCTTGTATCTATCGTTGCCGTCATTCTGTGTTGATGTCCTGGTTTTGTCAGTCTTGTAGTCATTTATTCGTTCAGTGGAGTAGCGGGGGATCGAACTCACGACCCCTTGATTTAAAGGCAGACAGTGTTACCACTGCACCATAGCGCCCGCTCTGAATAATAACCATTTTTGAAAGTCCTTTATACATTAAATACTATTTCAATGGCATTACAATTATATTTTAACACCTCTACTATGTAGCCAACCCACGTGACTTTTATATATGGTCAAAGAAAATATTACTCGATTTATTACAAGTAATATTTTTATAGATAACTTTGCTGTTACTTTAAGATATCCTGGAGATTTATTGGAGGGTACCCGGAATTCTAATGTATATCGAATGATGTGATAATCTTCTTGTAGAATTTTCTCAAAACCGTGACTGAATTTCAAAATTTTCGAGAGCTGCCATGGTATAGCAAGCACACGTAGCAATCTCCCGGTTTCAGACATTCCATGACTCGATGAAAATATGGTGTTGTTATTGTTATTTTTAACTTTAACTTTAAATTTCAAATCAAATAGTCACTTATCTTTAAACAAGATGGTATTTTGTAAGAATGTGATAAAGTATACACTTCTAAGTTTAAGATGACTTTTTAATATTATCGATTATATATAGCCGCAGTTAAGTGATTGGCTGATGTGTGAGAGGTCTATTGTTCTATTCCTACTGTTGCCTTTTTAAAGACCTACTGTTTTTTGTTGTTTTTGTTGTTGTTTTTGTTTTTTTGTTGTTGTTTTTTTGTTGGTGTTTTTTTTTTTGGAGGTGGGGGGGGGGGTGCAGTATATATTATAAAACACTTTTTGTCTCGGTTTGTGTTGTGTTAATGGCATTGAAATGACATTTTTTGACATTTCAAAAATAATTTTTAAATATTTATTTTAAACCATAAATACCATAATAAGTGCAAAATATATGAAAACAAAATGAACAACTTAAAAAAATCATAGCTACAAATAATGTTGAAAATTACGGAACACCTGAAGTGACATTTTCCACACTTTCTCCCGGAATTGAATTCGTTTTTACGAGATAATAATTCCCAATAAGAAATATTATTTCGATTTTTTACGAAATATAAAATCTTAATTAATAAATTCAGTATGAAATATTGATTCGTTATTACGAAATATTTATTCTGTGGTTATATTTATAAAGAAGGGTTTGAAACTAAGTTTATTGTTAAATATAAGTCAAGTAAACAAAACATAAAAAGTGATTTTTTCAATCTTAGTCTTATACCTTAACGCGCTAGTAAAACAGTACTGTACCTTTTGAAGGTCAAGGTCAATTTTATTTTCTTGGTATCCACCCTCATCGTCTTCAGCATACCCGTATTAGGTTAAAACACTCAAGATATTACTTGTACTATAAAATGCCTCTAGCATTCATATTTTCCTAAAACCAGTCCTGTCTATGTGACCTTTTAGCGAAATTAGTAGATACGAGTAAAGTTTTGTCAATTTTGTTCATTATTTGACTTTTAAAAAACAATATAATAATTGCTATAAATAAGCAATTTCTATTGCCGGTTGATTGAGGTCACTGGCATTAATACCCATCTCTTAGGTTCAAACCAGCCAATGATGCTTCATTCTGGCATGTGAGATATTGCGAAAGGTCAGTTAGTTCTTCTGTTATTGAAAGTTTTGACAGCGGTCCGCCTTGCGTCTTTTTATAAGTCTGAAAAATGTCCAAATCTCCGGATTTATCACTAGAAACATTGGAAATGATTATGCCATTGCTTGCCAGTCTGTATTCATAAAACGGAGAAACAGTCGATTTATGTGATTGATATTTTAATGGGATGGTAAGGCCTGTTCTTGACAGTCGGCATAATGCAAGTTAAAGAAAAGCCAGTTATATTTTGAGAAAATAGTGGTTGAAAGTATATTTTGTCCAATGAGAGATTTACATTTTTCAAATTCTTTGGTACATTTAATTTATTTAAACCATACTAAATTGTCATTAAATGCTATTCCGTTCAATCAGCGTATAATACTCGCAAGATGTTAAGATTCAAAACATAATTTTAACCACTAATTAAGTAGAGTTATGTATGTTAATTCAACATTTATTCCATAAAATCTCATTCAATTCATAAATGCTGAACAGCAAACACTAACTTATACTTGGTAATGCTAGAATTTTACTCTTTTTTTCCTGGTAAATAACAATTTAAGGAATATTATTTATAAGTATGAGGTAAATAGTTGCATATATTTTTCAGAGGATGCAGCAAAATTTGAACCTGCTTGGAGTACGGCAGGACAAACATGCGGCTTGCAAATCTGGAGAATTGTGGTAAACTCTGATTAGTTTTTGGTATAATTTTATGATTATATTTAACGATTTATTAACTGTTTATTTTTTTATGCGACAGAACTCAGCCGGTCGATGATTCTAACCAGGTGCGGAACGTCTCTATTACTGAAAATAATTTTCAGTTTGATGGAAAGCGACGAAAAGAATCATTGCTTGAAAATCGACAAATAACCTTAACGGTTTGAATGTCAAATTGATATAAAAGATTAAATTACTCAATGCCAAATTAACCTTTTAACTGAAGATGATAATTTGATTAAGTTTTCATACATGTATTGCAATTGACTGAGGCTTGAAATCTTTTTGTTTTTCTTTCAATGTTTAGAACTGGAAAGTGACAACATGGCCAAGAGAAGATTACGGGAAATTTTACGATGGAGATTCTTATATCATTCTTAATGTAGGTTTAAAAGCAGATTATGCATCAGAAACAAATATTTTTATCGGACAAAAGTGACTTTTGTACTGGGTAAATTATGGTTTTAGAGCACACCTGAAAAAAGTAGAGCTGAATGTGAAATTATTTGTCATAAAAGTAGCGAAATGTAAAGAAAGTAATATTTTGACCTCCATACAAAAACATAGATCACTCTAGCTGTGCTTATTGCCAACAATCGACAGAGGCAAAATATGTTCCAGGTAATTGGCCAATGAGTATTATTTTGGAAACGATAGCGGGACACCAAAAATAAAAAGCTTTTGAAAAATAAAAATAAAAGCTTTTCTAGAGAATATTTGGCCTTTAAAAGCAAAACATAAGAGGGATACACACCAACAAAAACAGTGTTTATAATAAGAGTCGAGACAGTTTATTAGTTTTGCATGTACAGGTATTCACTTTTTAACCGAATTTTGTAGTGTTATAACTGGACATTGGCTTCAGAATGCATGAGTGTAAGTTAGATATTTTAAAATGAAAATGACCAGTCTTTCATTTCAAAATAGTTTGCAATATTTTTATTATTCATAATTTTGCATACCACGTTATTATCACCGTTGTAAAGCATTTCATTTCATAATCAACTGATCTGAAAAAAAAGTACTTTATCCCCAGACCTACAAGAAGAGGAGATCAATGGAGTTGCTATATGACGTTCATTTCTGGATCGGTATGTACAGTACCCCGGATGAGTACGGCACGGCCGCCTATAAGACCGTCGAGCTGGATATGTACCTTGATGACATTCCAATACAACACCGAGAAGTCCAGGGTCACGAGTCCGAGCTTTTCAAAAGTTACTTCGAAAGTATCACGTGAGTGATTTTTGTCTTCAGCGACACAGTTGTTTGAATAAAACACAAAATGTTGCTTTTATTTTTGAAGTGTGTCTTAGATGTGACAATATCAGTTGAGACTTTAAGCGTGTCACAAGATTCATGCTATTTTTCATGAAAATTTTGAAAATTTATTTGAATATGTAATATTGTGAAAGTAACTAAAAGAAAGCAATTTACACATTATCAATGGCACTTACAAACCACGTAAATCACCAAAAAGTGGTCAAAATATGCATAAATAGCCTTTACTGCGTTAGTAACGCAATAGAAATATGTTGTAAATATTGAAAAATCAGTCATTAATCGTACATAGTATGTAAAATAGTACTTGAATCTTGAAACTTTTTACTTTTTCTTACATCTTAGTACAAGTTTGATTTTATTGAAATATTTAGACGTAGCTTTAACGATTGTCTCAATATAATATAGACCTCCTAATAAGCTACGAACAAGTTCAGAAACCATGAAATAAGAAGTAAAATAACAAAGTCTACTTATTTGCATCATTTATGTATTAAAGTTGATTGTCATTTTCTACAGGATTTTGAAAGGCGGAGCTGACAGTGGTTTCAGACACGTGCAGCCGGATGAATACACGCCACGCCTTCTTCATTTCCATGGCGACCGTAAAGGAGTGGTAGTAAAAGAGGTTCCAAGGTGTAAGACTCTGTTAGACAATACAGATGTCTACATACTTGACTTGGGTCTGAAACTTATCCAGTGGAATGGCTCTGGTAGCAACAAGGAGGAGAGAATAAAGGTCAACTTTATTTAATTTAAACTAGCTTGTAAAGAAACTTAGACAGCTTATAGTTTGTTTTATCCATTCTCGAGTTCTTTGCCTGGAACTTACCAGTTTTTATGTCATACAAGGGAAGTGGCCATTAACCCAGCAAAGATTGAGTCAATGATCTTTGGGTTGAGAAGCAGATACTTTCAGGTAGTCTTACTGTAATGCTTTCCCGCCAAAAAAATCGACCAATATCGTAATATTAAATCGGTCATTTCCGGAACTTTATTGTTCTCATTAATTTTTAATAGTCCATAACCAGAATTTAGAACATAGCGATAAAGGATGGGTGATTGTAAAAAATCCAATGCCCAAGATTTTGAAAAAAATAACGTTCCGGAAATAACCGATTTGCTACGATATTGGCCGATGTTAGAACTTTTTGGCGGGAAAGGGTACTGTAAGACTACCTTAAGTACTAAGTTCCCTTTATATTTTCATTTAACGGATACATTTTGTTTATTAAACAAATCGTCTTCACTCTGGATTTTTTTTATACATTTCCAGTAAATAGAGAGGCACTAACGAAATTTTGCCTTGGACGAACGGGAACCTTGGTAGAAATTGAATATTCAACTTGCATTAGATGGCGTCCTATATACATGTACATGTACGTTAAAGAGTACTTGTCTGTTTTTGTTTCATTCTTCATATGCTCAGTTTTATATATACATTTTGTCTTTTAAAAATTCTTCAGCTCCTTTCTTTCAACCAAAAACTATTTTCTGAGGAATGTCCGTTCGAATTGCCAAACACTAGTTTCAGCAAGTTTAGTTTCCTATGTCATTTCCTATTACAGGGATTGCGGTATCTTAAGAATCTACAAGATGAACGCGGAGGTAAATGCCGGACTGAAACATTAGACGAGAATCCACGAGACACTCGTGTAAGATTACAGAATATATTTAAACGTTAACTTGCTGAATTTTTGTAATTAGTATGTCTTCCTTTGATTTTAGAAGAAGTCCAGTCAAAGCTCAAGGGTCACCTTGGGTCAAAAACTAGGTCACACCGCCCAAATATGGAAAAACCTTATTAAGACTCTAGTTGTCACATTTTTTTACTTAATCATCATCAAACTTGGTCAGGATGCTTGTCTAGGTAATTGCTCGGATTGGTCAGTTGAGCAATCTAGGGCCAACATGGCCCGCTTCATTCACCTAATTTCCGCCAAAAGAAATATTTTTAACTAGTGATAATAGATTAAATAGACTGGTCACAAACCACCATTTATCTTTAACAACAAGTATTGGTTTCAGCTTACTTATTGTCAATATTAGAACTGCGATTCTATTTAACGGAACATGTTTTTTTCTGATATGTTGTTTTACCGCCTGTCCTTTTACTACTCCTTTTAACATGACACACTACTCAAATACAGGACACTACGCACACACACATGTAGAACACTACGCACACAATGACACAGACATGTAGAACACTACGCACACACTGACACAGACATGAAGAACACTACGAACACACTGACACAGACATGAAGGACACTACGAACACTGAAGGACACTACGCACACACTACGCACACACTGACACAGTGACACAGACATGAATGACACTACGCACACACTGAGACAGACATGTAGTACACTACGCACACACTGACACAGACATGAAGGACACTACGCACACTCTGACATAGACAGGTAGAACACTTCGCACATATACTGACACAGACATGTAGGACACTACTGACACAATGACACAGACATGAAGGACACTACGCACACACTGAGACAGACATGTAGTACACTACTGACACACTGACATAGACAGGAAGGACACTTCGCACATACTGACACAGACATGCAGGACACTACGCACACACTGGCACAGACATGTAGGACACTACGCACGCACTGACACAGACATGTAGGACACTACGCACACTCTGACATAGACAGGTAGAAACACTTCGCACATATACTGACACAGACATGTAGGACACTACTGACACATTGACACAGACATGAAGGACACTACGCACACACTGAGACAGACATGTAGGACACTACGCACACACTGACATAGACAGGAAGGACACTTCGCACATACTGACACAGACATGCAGGACACTACGCACACACTGGCACAGACATGTAGGACACTACGCACGCACTGACACAGACATGTAGGACACTACGCACACTCTGACATAGACAGGAAGGACACTTCGCCACATACTGACACAGACTTGCAGGACACTACGCACACACTGGCACAGACATGTAGGACACTACGCACACTCTGACATAGACAGGTAGAACACTTCGCACATATACTGACACAGACATGTAGGACACTACTGACACATTGACACAGACATGAAGGACACTACGCACACACTGAGACAGACATGTAGGACACTACGCACACACTGACATAGACAGGAAGGACACTTCGCACATACTGAGACAGACATGTAGGACACTACGCACACTCTGACATAGACAGGTAGAACACTTCGCACATATACTGACACAGACATGTAGGACACTACTGACACATTGACACAGACATGAAGGACACTACGCACACACTGAGACAGACATGTAGGACACTACGCACACACTGACATAGACAGGAAGGACACTACGCACATACTGACACAGACATGCAGGACACTACGCACACACTGGCACAGACATGTAGGACACTACGCACGCACTGACACAGACATGTAGGACACTACGCACACTCTGACATAGACAGGTAGAACACTTCGCACATATACTGACACAGACATGTAGGACACTACTGACACATTGACACAGACATGAAGGACACTACGCACACACTGAGACAGACATGTAGGACACTACGCACACACTGACATAGACAGGAAGGACACTTCGCACATACTGACACAGACATGCAGGACACTACGCACACACTGGCACAGACATGTAGGACACTACGCACGCACTGACACAGACAGGTAGAACACTTCGCACATATACTGACATGTAGGACAATACACCTAGACAGACAGGTAGAACACTTCGCACATACTGACACAGACATGTAGGACACTACGCACACACTGACATAGACAGGAAGGACACTTCGCACATACTGACACAGACATGCAGGACACTACGCACACACTGACATAGACAGGTAGAACACTTCGCACATACTGACACAGACATGTAGGACACTACGCACACACTGACATAGACAGGAAGGACACTTCGCACATACTGACACAGACATGTAGGACACTACGCACACACTGACATAGACAGGAAGGACACTTCGCACATACTGACACAGACATGCAGGACACTACGCACACACTGACACAGACAGGTAGAACACTTCGCACATATACTGACATGTAGGACAATACACCTAGACAGACAGGTAGAACACTTCGCACATACTGACACAGACATGTAGGACACAACGCACACACTGACATAGACAGGAAGACACTTCGCACATACTGACACAGACATGCAGGACACTACGCACACACTGACATAGACAGGAAGGACACTTCGCACACACTGAGACAGACATGTAGGACACTACGCACACACTGACATAGACAGGAAGGACACTTCGCACACACTGAGACAGACATGTAGGACACTACGCACACACTGACATAGACAGGAAGAACACTTCGCACATACTGAGACAGACATGTAGGACACTACGCACACACTGACATAGACAGGTAGAACACTTCGCACATACTGAGACAGACATGTAGGACACTACGCACACACTGACATAGACAGGAAGGACACTACGCACACACTGACATAGACAGGAAGGACACTTCGCACATACTGAGACAGACATGCAGGACACTACGCACACACTGACATAGACAGGAAGGACACTTCGCACACACTGAGACAGACATGTAGGACACTACGCACACACTGACATAGACAGGTAGAACACTTCGCACATACTGACACAGACATGCAGGACACTACGCACACACTGGCACAGACATGTAGGACACTACGCACGCATTGACACAGACAGGTAGAACACTTCGCACATATACTGACATGTAGGACAATACACCTAGACAGACAGGTAGAACACTTCGCACACACTGGCACAGACATGTAGGACACAACGCACACACCGACACACACATGAAGGACACTACGCACACACTGACATAGACAGGCAGGACACTTCGCACATACTGACCCAGACATGTAGGACACTACGCACACACTGACACAGACATGTATGACACTACGCACACACTGACACAGACATGAAGGACACTACGCACACACTGAGACAGACATGCAGGACACTACGCACACACTGATATAGACAGGTAGGACACTTCGCACATATACTGATGTAGGACAATACACTGACAGAGACATGTAGAAAACTACCGACACACTAACACAGACATGTAGGACACTACGTACATACTAGCACAGACATGTAGGACACTACGAACACTGAAGGACACTACGCACACATTGACACAGACATGTAGGACACTAGACACACATTGACACAGACATGTAGGACACTACGAACACTGAAGGACACTACGCACCCACTGACAAAGACATGTAGGACACTTCGCACATATACTGACATGTAGGACACTACTGACACATTGACACAGACATGTAGGACACTACAGACACATTGACACAGACAAGTAGGACACTTCGAACACTGAAGGACACTACGCACACACCGAGACAGACATGTAGGACACTAGACACACATTGACACAGACATGTAGGACACTACGAACACTGAAGGACACTACGCACACACTGACACAGACATGTAGGACACTAGACACACATTGACACAGACATGTAGGACACTAGACACACATTGACACAGACATGTAGGACACTACGAACACTGAAGGACACTACGCACACACTGACACAGACATGTAGGACACTAGACACACATTGACACAGACATGTAGGACACTACTGACACATTGACACAGACATGTAGGACACTACAGACACATTGACACAGACATGTAGGACACTACTGACACATTAACACAGACATGTAGGACACTTGACACAGACATGTAGGACACTTGACACAGACATGTAGGACACTAGACACACATTGACATAGACATGTAGGACACTACTGACACATTGACACAGACATGTAGAAAACTACAGACACATTGACACAGACATGTAGGACACTACTGACACATTAACACAGACATGTAGGACACTTGACACAGACATGTAGGACACTTGACACAGACATGTAGGACACTACCCACACACTGACACAGATAAACACTACACTGACACAGACATGTAGGACACTACAGACATATTTACACAGACATGTAGGACACAACTGACACATTAACACAGACATGTAGGACACTTGACACAGACATGTAGGACACTAGACACACATTGACATAGACATGTAGGACACTACTGACACATTAACACAGACATGTAGGACACTTGACACAGACATGTAGGACACTTGACACAGACATGTAGGACACTACCCACACACTGACACAGATATACACTACACTGACACAGACATGTAGGACACTACTGACACATTAACACAGACATGTAGGACACTTGACACAGACATGTAGGACACTTGACACAGACATGTAGGACACTAGACACACATTGACATAGAACATGTAGGACACTACTGACACATTGACACAGACATGTAGAAAACTACAGACACATTGACACAGACATGTAGGACACTACTGACACATTAACACAGACATGTAGGACACTTGACACAGACATGTAGGACACTAGACACACATTGACATAGACATGTAGGACACTACTGACACATTGACACAGACATGTAGGACACTACAGACACATTAACACAGACATGTAGGATACTTGACACAGACATGTAGGACACTAGACACACATTGACACAGACATGTAGGACACTTGACACAGACATGTAGGACACTACCCACACACTGACACAGATATACACTACACTGACACAGACATGTAGGACACTACCCACACAGCAAATATGACTCACAGGGAACTACCAATAGACCTTACAAAGTGGACATTATGTACACAGCGAACACAGAACACTATGCTAAGAGGGCGCCACTCACATGCTGGACATGACAAACATAGTGTCATCATCATTCTAAATATTGATAAAAAGAAGTTAAAAATATTTTTCTGCTTTTTGCGATGTGATTTTGAAACAAAGATAAATAATCTAATAATGAAAGTTATTTAATGGTACTAGTAATTCGAACTTAGCATGTTTATACGATGGATGACTTTTATCAAATGGTATCACCCCGTCTCCCTTCGTCGACCAGGTGACGTAGTTGGTTGGAAAAGTACTTTTTGTTTTGAGGGGTAAACATTCAAAGTTCGAATTACAAACTGGGGATTCGCGCGAACTACCAACTAGGTCCCCTCCTTTAATGTATGATATGTTCCAACATTGTATGCTGGTGATTGAATTACCAAGTACCAGCTGTGAAATAGTTGGGAATTACGAATAACCAACTGTCAGCTAACTAGCTAGTCGGTAGTTGATTATTCGAATATCCAACTACCAACTACACTCATTTCTTTTCGAGATGTTTAAATATACAGAAATCTGCGAAACTGTGTTCTAGATTATCTTATGGCAGGCTAGACCCTCAAGTTTCTATTTCAATCATGTCCCTTGCAAAAAAACAACAAAAAAAACACGCACACATACACACAAAAACACACACAAAAACACTGATGTCAGTACTCGGCCCTCTATTTATAGAAGGCCGACTTCCTCTACTTTGAAGACCTACCAGAATTGTTAGATGATGTGTTTATTTTTTCATATAATTATGAAATAAAGGCATGTGAATATATAAATATCTTGAGTTGAAATAACACGTTGGAGCTATATTGATATTCTTAATGTTTGTATATGTAAAAAAATTATTATTTTTAAAGAACGAGTTTTATGCCGCTCTAACTGAGGACGGCGATGCAGACGACAACACTGTAACTGTTGACAAGACTAAAGAACTGTACAGGTGAGGGCATTAATTACATTCCTTGCTTAAAAATCAGGTAATGTTTAGTGACTCTTGAAAGTAAAAATATCTTTAAACTTTTAATCCTGTTTTTTTATTTGACTGGCAACGTTTCGAGACAGTAAACTTCATAGTTGATATTATTATTTTATTTCCTAATTAGAATGAAAATACTCATCATTTTGACTACCATAGTTCTTTTTATACAATCCTATCTAAATTGGACAAACTCGTATCAGGGTATTTAGTTTCTTATCTTTAAATTTGGTAAACTGTTGAGTGGGCTTCCAGCATTTAGCCTTATTTAGTAATGTTATTATACAAATACAAAACAAAGGTACGTTTTTGTGCCCATGAATAAATAATATTATTCTTTTATCATAGATTGTCAGATGCTTCTGGAAGTATGGAAATGACGCTGGAAAAATCAGGAAAGATCGACATGGAAGACTTTGATAGTGAGGTGAGGATAGTTTCTTCACGCCCATATTCCCGCCATTTTCGCGCGTTGGTTGTTTCCATTTTCTTGCTATTTTTACGAATTGATACGCAGATATTGAAATGAAATTGAACTTTATCATTTAATTATCATACCCTATTTGAATGTAATTATTTCAGGATGTATTTATTTTTGACACGAAAGAGTCGGTGTTCGTCTGGATCGGGGAGCAGACGACACGCCAGGAAAAGCGCAATGCAATGTCGTATGCCCATGTAAGACACTTACTTATAATATTGTTTCATAATTTAAATGTAAGACAGACAATGGTACATTTAACGACTGTTTCAATTTCAAGAAAGTGAGACAAAAACGTATTAGTTTTGCAAATTTATAGAACGCCTGAGGTCATAAGTACACATTTCAATGAACCTATATATATCCCTATGAAACTACATGATGTTGGGAATACGAGTATTTTCTTACTTATGTTTACACATTTGTAAATTATTTCAACAAATATCAATTAAATTATGCAGACAAAAATAAAGTTTTACATGTACATGTATATATATATATATATTCTGCTTTTAAGTTAAATTTCAAAATTGAATTTCAGGATTATCTGATGAAGACAGACCATCCATTTGTTCCAATTTGTTGTCTCTCCGAAAACAAGTGTTCCGAGGCGTTCAATATGGCGATTGCAGCCTGATGCGACACTTTTCATGTCTGTTCAGTAACTTGATGTAGACTGGAAACATTCTTTACAAAGCTTCTTGAATTTGTTTCATCCGGCCTGTAGTGTTCACATAAGAAGCACTTGTACCAAATGCAACCCTTTTCCACTTTTTGCGCATAGTTTAGGAATTAAAAGAAAGACCATTTTTTTCAATTTTACCAAAACTGTTGACTCCTATTGCACGATTATCAAGAATTTTATGTATAAACTTGATGCACAAATTAAATTACAAATTGACGTTTGTATTCATAAGTATTCTTTTACATTTATCTCGTATTTCTTGGCATTTTTGTGATAGTTTTGTTTCTGTCAATACGGTATTGTCTAGCAACTTTGAGTTTTTAAAATAAAACACTTGCACTTGTAAAAGGTATATTCTTGAATTCGAGTCTCATTTTTTATGATAAAGAGGAAATCTCTCTGATTTTTGCTTCAGACAAAAAAGAGTTAATTCTGTCGAAAAATATTCGTCAATGCAAATTATTTACTAACTGCCATGGAAGATATCTTTTTGGACTGGCTAGGGTATAATTTTGCCATGGTCTTGCCATTGCAAGAAAGAAAATGAAAAAAAAGGCCCACGCGTTAAACACTTGGCCACTGCCACGCAAAATAAAATATGGCAAATAAGCTCACCTGACAAGTACGATTACCTATGTAAAAATAATGCACACACACTGCACAAGACACGTTCTCAGTGATCTCAAAATGGATATGAAATTACACCATAACACATCTATTTCCCATAAATAATTTATTTTTTTCTTTATTCTATTTCTCTCAATCTAACAACAGACAAGTAAAGCATGAACAAAAATATCTGAGAAGAACACTTGAGGAATTGTGAAATTTAAGACACTGTACATAAACAACTCTGGCACGTTGGGGACAATAAACAAAGTTAAGACAAAACTAAATGGTTATAGTGGAGAAAACTTAACACATCCGTAGTATTTTTCAGTTAAAAGGTAAACAAATAAAAGAAATCAAACAACCTAACAATTGGTGTGAATATAATTATCCATTATGTAAATAAATCTATATAAGAAATCTTAATATATGTAACAGAATCTTCAAGTCAGAATATCCCTAAAACACAAATTGTCAATTGTTGATTAATTATTTGTCAAAAAATTTAATTTACAGCCCAAGCTTAACTTTATAAGTTACACAAAAATCGCTATGTTCATATATGGCCAGAACTTGAGTTTATAATCACACCTAAATCGCTATGGTCATATATGGCCAGAACTTGAGTTTATATATCACAGCCAAATCACTATGGACATATATGGTCAGATCTTGAGTTTATAATCACACATTTTGATAAAAATAACTTGTAAAGAAATCTTCGCAATTTAAGTCAATTTTAAGCATTTAAATGTTTTACAAGTATCAAGATATTGTTATGTATGCCGAGAAAAATAATATGCTATACAACAATAACAACATGAAATAAATAAAGTAATATCACAGTCTATCTATGACACAATGCTAAAGATACCAAGAAGAAAAAATATTCCTTTCAAAGGTAGAAAGAAAAATACATAAAAACATGCTCCAATGTAAGCCATGCCCATGAGGTAACCTTGACCTTTGACCCCATGACCTAAAAGTGGGTCTTGCAAGTGGAGATCTTCAAGGTGACAGGCAGGAAAAGAATAGAATCCGACTGAATATATTACCTTTTTTCTTTTTACAAAATAGGATACTTTTTCATCTATTTTTTTTTTACATATTTTTACTGAAATATTCTGTTTCCAGTCAACATCAAGATTATAGTATGACAAAGAACACTTTATTCACAAGTGAAACTTTTTTGCATTACCATTTTGAAGAAGGTTTTTTTAGCAAGGTTTATGAAACAGTAATCCTGAAATTTTAAATTTAGCATTCAAAAATAAAGGTCATACAAGTTGTAAAACAAATATATGGTACCACTGACACAGGTTGCCTGACAAAGTTAACCATGTGGCTTTGATGTGGGAAAAATAATAAAATCTATTTTTAGCTTCAATGACCTTGAACAAGATCAAACTGATCTGACACCTTACCAAAAGGAGATGTGGTCCAATGACCTGGTACCAACACATTTTGTTATAAGCTAATATATCAGTCAAGTCATGATGCTATGAAAAATGGTAAGCAACTCTACGGTAACGGAAAGACAGAAACGCAAACAGACAACTAACTATATGCTCCATCGTAATACATCAGGTGCCATAAAAATATCGTATCACCTGACATGTTTGTTTTCTATCTTATGTAACCATTATGTATTTCTTCATATGACACATATGTAAAGTATAGCATTGATTTGACATCATTTTTGCCTATATGTTTCATAAGAAAGACGGCTAACAATAGGGAGCTGCATAAAACATCGAAAGAAGTTTATTTTCATTAATTTCAGTACGTTTAGTCACATGATGAAAAGAATCTCACATTATCACTATCATATGATATAAAAATTTTATTAAACTTGTCCCAGAAAATGTTTTACTTGCCAGAGGCTCTCTTTGTGACAATGTTGTGACTTGTTTAATAAAATTCTATATTATATGTCCACTCATAGATAATATTTAAACTAAAACCATCACCTACATGTCAAAATGCAATGTACAAGAAATGCCACAAAATATATTAGGCAATGATGACATGCTGATAAACATTTGAGACTCTCGAAATAAAAACCAACAGCCTTTAAAAATTAATTTAGAACTTATTCAATCAATCAAAATTTCATAGAAATTTGCAACTTTCATCATTTTATACATATGGAGTATAGAAAAAAACAAGTGTGAATATGACATTGAGTGACAGAAAACAAATTTCCACTTATCATTTTTCCAAATATGCATATATCTAAATTAAAGGATGAAAATGACAAATATGGGCCAAATTCATACATTTATTACCAGGGTAATGATAAATGGCATTATTGCAATTTGCTTCTGGAAAGAAATGATGAAATTAAGATCTAAATTCTCCTACCTCTCTCCCCTGATTTTGGTCAATGGACTTGCCCGGTTTTGAATTTGGAACCTGCTTATTGTCAGTCTGAAGGGATTTTAATATCAAACAAACAAAATTAACCAGCCATTTTGATAGGGATTAAGGACCAGACTATTATCAGGAGTTTTGATTACACATACATGTATGTATCTGAAAGATAATAAGTAATTTCTTAACATTCCTTCCGGAACATTATTTTTCAAAATCTTGGGCATTAGATTATTTACAATCACTCATCCTTTATCGCTATGTACTAAATTCCGGTGGCCGATGTTAGAAATGTTTTGGCGGGAAAGCATTACGGTATGACTCTCTTAATGTAAAGGAACATTACCAGTAGCTGTTTGACTCGTAACATGTTGCGGGCGATTTTACCCGGCTACTTGTCAATATGAAACCCCTGTATATTTTTGTTGCTTCCCAGTCTTTTTTCTGACAGCATAAACAAATTATTAACATTCTTACCGAGTCTAAAATTTTGCAAATATTTTATCACTCATTACATGTCCTATATGTTTCTTTTTATTTAAACAATTATTTGTTCAAAATAAAAACAACTTACAAGCCACACACAAAACATTTGTACAAATTGTAAACAACTAACGGCCCCATACAAAACATTTGTACAAATTCACAGAAACCGACTGTCTATAAAAAATATAATGTATCTTTCGCATTATCACGCAACACACAATCAAAACTTCATAAATATATAATTAATGATTCTTAAATAATTAATTTCCATGCATTTAGCCTTATTTAGTAATGTTATTATACAAATACAAAACAAAGGTACGTTTTTGTCCCCATCAATAAATCATATTATTCTTTTATCATAGATTGTCAGATGCTTCTGGAACTATGGAAATGACGCTGGAAAAATCAGGAAAGATCGACATGGAAGACTTTGATAGTGAGGTGAGGATACGCGACAGTTGGCGTTTCTTCACGCCCATATTCCCGCCATTTTCGCGCGTTGGTTGTTTCCATTTTCTTGCTATTTTTACGAATTGATACGCAGATATTGAAATGAAATTGAACTTTATCATTTAATAATCATACCCTATTTAAATGCAATTATTTCAGGATGTATTTATTTTTGACACGAAAGAGTCGGTGTTCGTCTGGATCGGGGAGCAGACGACACGCCAGGAAAAGCGCAATGCAATGTCGTATGCCCATGTAAGACACTTATTTATAATATTGTTTGATACTTTAAATGTAAGACAGACAATGGTACATTTAACGACTGTTTCAATTTCAAGAAAGTGAGACAAAAACGTACCGTATAAGTGGTTTTTTCTGCGATGACTTTATTTCTGCGTTTTCTGCGGTCAGTTTCGGCACCGCAGAAATTAAAACCGCAGAATATTTCTCTAACCTGCTACGATATGTATCCTACATTGTGACCTGTTTCGTCTAAAGTTATAACGACAAACAGATAATAACGGTTAGCGGGTTTTTCAAGTTGTATAAAATTGCAGACGGCTAAGTATGTAATGTGTGTTTGTAAGGATGTACTTATTGTTAATTATGCCAATTGAAGAATAAAGATATTTCAAACCATTCCAACTTATACTGCTAAATAATCGTTGTTTACTTATAATGTCATCTAATACGATAGGTAAACTTGTATCAATTTTATTAAATTAAAGATCATACTACAGGGGTATATTTTTCACCTGTTACTTCACGCTGATCAAAGATGTATACCTTTCTATTGTTGCGCATTATATTTGTCTGCAAGCAAACAATATAATTGTTTGTAGTTACTATACAGTTTTGCGGTGACGACGATAAACAAATGCGAACGTATATATGTAAACATAATAGATAGGGTAATGTGACTTATACTTTGATAAGACGAGTCGCAGAATTTAAATCATGTTTTGTCCAAAGAATGTGCCGCAGAAATAAAGTCCGCAGAAATAAAAACATGCCAAAATTTGGAAAAACCGCAGAATTTGGAGCCCGCAGAAAAAACCACTTATACGATATTAGTTTTGCAAATTTATAGAACGCCTGAGGTCATAAGTACACATTTCAATGAACCTATATATATCCCTATGAAACTACATGATGTTGGGAATACGAGTATTTTCTTACTTATGTTTACACATTTGTAAATTATTTCAACAAATATCATTTAAATTATGCAGACAAAAATAAAGTTTTACATGTACATGTATATATATATTCTGCTTTTAGGTTAAATTTCAAAATTGAATTTCAGGATTATCTGATGAAGACGGACCATCCATTTGTTCCAATTTGTTGTCTCTCCGAAAACAAGTGTTCCGAGGCGTTCAATATGGCGATTGCAGCCTGATGCGACACTTTTCATGTCTGTTCAGTAACTTGATGGAGACTGGAAACATTCTTTACAAAGCTTCTTGAATTTGTTTCATCCGGCCTGTAGTGTTCACATAAGAAGCACTTGTACCAAATGCAACCCTTTTCCACTTTTTGCGCATAGTTTAGGAATTAAAAGAAAGACCATTTTTTTCAATTTTACCAAAACTGTTGACTCCTATTGCACGATTATCAAGAATTTTATGTATAAACTTGATGCACAAATTAAATTACAAATTGACGTTTGTATTCATAAGTATTCTTTTACATTTATCTCGTATTTCTTGGCATTTTTGTGATAGTTTTGTTTCTGTCAATACGGTATTGTCTAGCAACTTTGAGTTTTTAAAATAAAACACTTGCACTTGTAAAAGGTATATTCTTGAATTCGAGTCTCGTTTTTTTATGATAAAGAGGAAATCTCTCAGACAAAAAAGAGTTAATTCTGTCGAAAAATATTCCGTCAATGCAAATTATTTACTAACTGCCATGGAAGATATCTGTTTGGACTGGCTAGGGTATAATTTTGCCATGGTCTTGCCATTGCAAGAAAGAAAATTAAAAAAAGGCCCACGCGTTAAACACTTGGCCACTGCCACGCAAAATAAAATATGGCAAATAAGCTCACCTGACAAGTACGATTACCTATGTAAAATAATGCACACATACTGCACAAGACACGTTCTCAGTGATCTCAAAATTGATATGAAATTACACCATAACACATTTATTTCCCATAAATAATTTATTTTTTTCTTTATTCTATTTCTCTCAATCTAACAACAGACAAGTAAAGCATGAACAAAAATATCTGAGAAGAACACTTGAGGAATTGTGAAATTTAAGACACTGTACATAAACAACTCTGGCACGTTGGGGACAATAAACAAAGTTAAGACAAAACTAAATGGTTATAGTGGAGAAAACTTAACAGTATTTTTCGGTTAAAAAGTAAATATATAAAAGAAATCAAACAACCTAACAATTGGTGTGAATATAATTATCCATTATGTAAATAAATCTATATAAGAAATCTTAATATATGTAACAGAATCTTCAAGTCAGAATATCCCTTAAACACAGATTGTCAATTGTTGATTAATTATTTGCAAAAAAATTTAATTTCCAGCCCAAGCTTAACTTTATAAGTTACACAAAACTCCCTATCTTCATATATGGCCAGAACTTGAGTTTATAATCACTCCTAAATCGCTATGGTCATATATGGCCAGAACTTGAGTTTATATATCACAGCCAAATCACTATGGACATAAATGGTCAGATCTTGAGTTTATAATCACACATTTTGATAAAAATAACTTGTAAAGAAATCTTTGCAATTTAAGTCAATTTTAAGCATTTAAATGTTTTACAACTATCAAGACATTATTATGTATGCCAAGAAAATTAATATACTATACAATAACAACATAAAATAAAGTAATATCACAGTCTATCTATGACACAATGCTAAAGATATCAAGAAGAAAATACTCCTTTCAAAAGTAGAAAGAAAAATACAAAAACATGGTCACATGAAAGTCTTGCTCATGAGGCAACCTTGACCTTTGACCCCATGACCTCAAAGTGGGTCTTGCAAGTGGAGATCTTCAAGGTGACAGGCAGGAAAAGAATAGAATCCGAATGGATATATTACCTTATTTTTACAAAATAGGATACTTTTTCATTTATCTTTTTTTACTTATTTTTACTGAAATATTCTGTTTCCAGTCAACATCAAGATTATACTATGACAAAGAACACTTTATTCACAAGTGAAACATTTTTGCATTATCATTTTGAAGAAGGTCTTTTTTGCAAGGTTTATGAAACAGTAATCCTGAAATTTTAAATTTAGCATTCAAAAATAAAGGTCATACAAGTTGTAAAACAAATATAGGGTACCACTGACACAGGTTGCCTGACAAAGTTAACCATGTGGCTTTGATGTGGGAAAAATAATAAAATCTATTTTTAGCTTCAATGACCTTGAACATGATCAAACTGATCTGACACCTTACCAAAAGAGGATGTTGTCCATTGACCTGGTACCAACACATTTTGTTATAAACTAATATATCAGTCAATTTATGATGCTATGAAAAATGGTAAGCAACTCTACGGTAACAGAAAGACAGAAACGCAAACAGACAACTAACTATATGCTCCATCGTAATACATCAGATGCCATAAAAATATTGTATCACCTGACATGTTTGTTTTCTATCTTATGTAACCATTATGTATTTCTTCATATGACACATATGTAAAGTATAGCATTGATTTGACATCATTTTTGCCTATATGTTTCATAAGAAAGACGGCTAACAATAGGGAGCTGCATAAAACATCGAAAGAAGTTTATTTTCATTAATTTCAGTACGTTTAGTCACATGATGAAAAGAATCTCACATTATCACTATCATACGATATAAAAATTTTATCAAACTTGTCCCAGAAAATGTTTTACTTGCCAGAGGCTCGCTTTGTGACAATGTTGTGACTTGTTTAATAAAATTCTATATTATATGTCCACTCATAGATAATATTTAAACTAAAACCATCACCTACATGTCAAAATGCAATGTACAAGAAATGCCACAAAATATATATGGCAATGATGACATGCTGATAAACATTTAAGACTCTCGAAATAAAAACCAACAGCCTTTAAAAATTAATTTAGAACTTATTCAATCAATCAAAATTTCATAGAAATTTGCAACTTTCATCATTTTATACATATGGAGTATAGAAAAAAACAAGTGTGAATATGACATTGAGTGACAGAAAACAAATTTCCACTTATCATTTTTCCAAATATGCATATATCTAAATTAAAGGATGAAAATGACAAATATGGGCCAAATTGGTTAATTCATACATTTACATGTATTACCAGGGTAATGATAAATGGCATTATTGCAATTTGCTTCTGGAAAGAAATGATGAAATTAAGATCTAAATTCTCCTACCTCTCTCCCCTGATTTTGGTCAATGGACTTGCCCGGTTTTGAATTTGGAACCTGCTTATTGTCAGTCTGAAGGGATTTTAATATCAAACAAACAAAATTAACCAGCCATTTTGAAAGGGATTAAGGACCAGACTATTTTTCAGGAGTTTTGATTACACATACATGTATGTATCTGAAAGATAATAAGTAATTTCTTAACATTCCTTCCGGAACATTATTTTTCAAAATCTTGGGCATTAGATTATTTACAATCACTCATCCTTTATCGCTATGTACTAAATTCCGGTGGCCGATTTTAGAAATTTTTTGGCGGGAAAGCATTACGGTATGACTATCTTAATGTAAAGGAACATTACCAGTAGCTGTTTGACTCGTAACATGTTGCGGGCGATTTTACCCGGCTACTTGTCAATATGAAACCCCTGTATATTTTTTTTTTGCTTCCCAGTCTTTTTTCTGACAGCATAAACAAATTATTAACATTCTTACCGAGTCTAAAATTTTGCAAATATTTTATCACTCATTACATGTCCTATTTGTTTCTTTTTATTTAAACAATTATTTGTTCAAAATAAAAACAACTTACAAGCCACACACAAAACATTTGTACAAATTGTAAACAACTAACGGCCCCATACAAAACATTTGTACAAATTCACAGAAACCGACTGTCTATAAAAAATATAATGTATCTTTCGCATTATCACGCAACACACAATCAAAACTTCATAAATATATAATTAATGATTCTTAAATAACAAATGTTCATACAATGTATATCTATTCCATCATGATTATGTAACATCTATGAAAAATATAAAACAACTTTAAATTTTTTTATCACAGTGACTTTTCTGCAGCAAATATGCATACATGTATATATTTCCTTTAAAAATCTTAAAAACTATTCTTTCAATAGACTATATACTGGCTAATGCCCCCACCCCCCACCTCCAAATGAAAAGTGTCCCGGAAATTAGTCTAAAAGTTATAGAATGAATATTTTATGATAACTCCTCAAAACCATGTAACTTCTCCCAATCAATTAAAACTTTCAAGTGTAATACACCCAGGAATGTTACAAAGCCTGCCACAGATTCCCTATAAAACTTTTCCCTAGACTTATCAATATAAAATGACCACACATAAAGATCCTATACATGCATGTATTGTTAAATTCAATAATCATGACCTTTTCGACAAATTAAGTGACATCATGTAAAACAGGCTAGAGTTAAGTATTTGTTCACTGAAACTAAGTTTAAACTTTGTTAAAAATGTCCAGTGCCAATCGTCTTAATTTTGAATAAAAATAGTCCTAATATTTGTAAAACCTAAAAGTTATGTAAAATGACGCTGATATTTACATAAAAATATAAACAATAAATAAATAGATATTGACGGCTTCTAACAATATCATAAACTCCATGAACTTGTTATATTTGTTATGCATACGCCAGCATTTATAGTTAATGTACCTGCCATTAACAAATTGTAAAAATCTCTTACCCAAAAACACAGAAGAAATAAAGTTAAACTAAATTAACCCCGGTAAATTGTAAACAGCCTTTATTTATACAAGAGCTGTCGGTAGGACAGCAACGCTCGACTATTCTTAGTGTTTGATAGTAAAAAAAAATGCTTGATAGAGTTACCTCCTCCTGTTTACAGGTTGGGGTCATGATGGTGAACAAGTGTGCAAAGTTTCAAAGCCATATGTCAATGGACTTTGAAAATATTTGAACTATTACAAAAACTTTAACGTAAATTCTAAGTCGAAAAAGGGGCATAATTCTGTCAAAATGCTTGATAGAGTTACCTCCTCCTGTTTACAGGTTGGGGTCATGATGTTGAACAAGTGTGCAAAGTTTCAAAGCCATATGTCAATGGACTTTGAAAATATTTGAACTATTACAAAAACTTTAACGTAAATTCTAAGTCGAAAAAGGGGCATAATTCTGTCAAAATGCTTGATAGAGTTACCTCCTCCTGTCTACAGGTTGGGGTCATGATGGTGAACAAGTGTGCAAAGTTTCAAAGCCATATGTCAATGGACTTTGAAAATATTTGAACTATTACAAAAACTTTAACATAAGTGGTTACGCCGACGCCAACGCTCGGGTGACTGCAATAGCTCTACTTATTCTTATCGAATAGTCGAGCTAAAAATAGAAGTTTCTGGCTTTTTTAAAAAAATTGGACAAAAAAAATAAAGGTTGTTTTTTGACAATGTATGGAATATGGTATCCATTGACCGTCTGCCAATGTCGTGTCAATTCTAGACTTTGATGACTCTACTGTGCATCACTAACTCGACTGGTTTTTATACCTAACATCACCTTAGTGCAGTAAACAGTTAACTCCTGTTAGATTTAGAGGGTTTTAACACATTACTGCACTAAAGTAACGATATGTGGTTTGTATTTTGGAGTGGTCTTTAAAACAGGGCTGTTGGCAATACAAGGGTTAATTAAGTTTGTACAATGTATGTGAGTACATGTACACAATATCACTATGACTGTACAAGGCAGCAAACTTAAAATAATCATATTTTTCTCCTGACAATATAAAAATATTTAAATAAATATTTGGCATGAAATAAAAAATAATAAAAACACAAAAAATAAAAACAGAGGTTATACCTGCAGAATTAATAATAACTGGCATCAACTAAACTTAAAACAAGTGTCATTTGCCCATGCAGGTAAACTTTGGCAACAAAAATGTTTATGTTATCTGTGAGCTAAGGGATATAATCATTCAAAAACATTATACATGTATATCACCAATCTCCTATGCAGTGATCTCCCCTTATCAGTTCAGAGATACAATCTGCTAAGGGAGGTTATCACTGTGAGGAGTTTGGTATATCACAGAGTCTCCTCCCTTCATAAACAAGTTCAGGAAGCTGGACAAATTCAAGATATCTGTTCAAGTAAATTATTTTGTATAAGCAAACACTTTTTTTGTAATTTTCATGACATTTGACCTTTCAAGGATTTAACCCATAACCAGTTATATTTCTACAATAGAGTTGTCCAGCTTACATTTTTGGAACTGCTTATTCTCAAATAAAGGGATATCAGGATGAAAATTTAAAGTGGGTCAGTCTGGTTAAAATTGAAGACATGTGCAAGCTGGCCTGGCTCTATACACATGGTAAGGGCTAATCATTTCTGGTTCAAGCATGTTAAAGAGTCAAACCTATAGTACCACCAAGTGGGTAAATCAAACGAAAAATATCCAGTAAAAAATATAATTTACATTGAGCTGAATGTAAGAAAATGATTAATTAAGATTCAAGCATGACACAGTGTTTGAATGAAAGAGGGCGGAGAGCCTTACTCACTTTGAGATGAGTGGACATGTATATAAATACTTACTTTCAACTTAAAATGATGTTCAAATTGATTCAAACAATTACAGGCGATATGTTCCATAACAAATTTATATATTTTGAATAACAGATTTATACCACACAATATAATTAAACTGGCATCAAACTAAACTTAAAAAACTGTTACGATTAAATTTGAACTATAGATAATTTTGTTAACATCACATACAATGATAATCTAGGGACATAGTCAATATAAACTGTGAGCATGTGAAAGGGATAATACATCTTCCTAAAACAATTCATGACAATGTATGTTCAAAATTATTATGACATAAAAAACTTAATTCATCGATTTGCTTCAAGATACCAATACAGTATATTTTGAATCATACAGTTAGCTTACATTTGGAACTCTATCCAACTAAGATATCAGGTATACATAATCAAGTGGTCAGTCTGTTAAAATTTACTGATTACAAATTGACAAGTAGTGATTTTTACTGGATTACCAGAATGACAAGTTGGCTGATTGTTCTAAATAACCACAATAATATGACAAGTTATCTGATTTCATTGGATAACTACTATAAAACTAATGTAAAATGACAATTTGGCAGATTTTACTGGATAACCACTATAAATTGCCTAGTCAGCTGATTTTACTGGATAACAACTATAAATCAACAAGTTTACCGGTTTTACTGGATAACCACTATAAATTGACAATTTAACTGATTCTACTGGATTATAAGCATGAATTGACAAGTTGGCTGATTTTACAATGATCTATGATCTAATTCCCTAAAACATTTGCTTTTTAAGAATACTCCCACACACAACGTTAATTTATCACATTTACATTTATGACTAAATAAGACACTTATAGATTCTTGGTATGTCCGCATTTCATTTCATTTCATTACTTTCCTTTGCTGATATTCTGTTTAGCCTGACCTAGAGCCACTTGTCTAGCGTTACTACCAAATGTAAGGGTGCTCACTGTTTCTGAGAAGTTATAGTTATCTGGGCTAACATTAACAAACAAACATGCCTGGAAAAAAAAAATAAAGATTTTATCAATGAACATAAATATTTTGTTTCCAGTAATCCTATCATTTTCAGATCCTGAAATCTTTCTTGACAGTAAATATGCTATAAATAAATTAACAGACTTTCAAATACATATATAACAAATGCTATGAGAGAAATGAACGCTATGACCCCTTCGGTGACATTGGCCGTGACCCTTGACCCAATAACCTCTAAATATGTCTGGCAGATAAAGCCCATCAAGGTGCGTACACCTCTTTATAAATGGATGTTGTAAGGGTGTTTAAACTTTGTGTTCTAGTCAAGGTTAAAGTTTTTTTGACAAACAAACCAAAAACGTATGCCTTCCAAATCATTCCAAGAGCTTAAACAGTGGGCTTAGTGGTTCTCTTTGTATTTAAGTTCAGTATAAAACCATACCAACACTGTGTGCTAGTGCAAGAGAACCAAAGAAGCCCCTTTGTACATTATTTCAAGCACTTGAGTAGAACCACCAACAATTGTTCAGCAAGCAGGATAGCTTCCTCACATAAAAGACTCCAAAACCCCTGGTTGGATTTGAACCCAAAGTAGCAAAAGGGCAAGTACTAGTAATTCAAAGTCAGTGACCTTAACCACAAAGGCCCTAAATAAGATAATCGAAACTTCATTTATTATAAGCTATAAGACACAATGTACCTTAGCATCTCCTCCCAATGAAGGCTGTAATATCTGTGTTAGTTTAGAGTTTCTATAAGGAACATGAAGTTGACTGCTTCGTAATGCCGAGAAAACCTACAAAATTAGAAAAATAATGCTTGAGGATAGTAATACAAAGGTCTTTTACACTGTTGAAGTTACATAATTTGTTTTGTTTGTGTGATTGGATTTTACGTCACACCAACACAGTACTGGTCATAATTGGCGACTTTCCAGCTTTACTGGAGGAAGACCTCGGTTGCCCTTCCATGCATTAATAAAACATGAGTAGAACCACCAATGTTTCGTAATTTACATTATTTAAATATGATAAATTTAGAAATTATTCAAATTATTAATTATTGCAAAAGTATCTTGATAAAAAAAATAATTTTAGAAAAAACATGGAAAGAGTCAAATGAGCCACATCAGGACAAAACCAACATAATGGCTTTGCGACCAGCATGGATCCAGACCAGCCTGCACGTCCGCGTAGTCTGATCAGGGTCAATGCTGTTCGCTATCAGTTTCTCTACTTGTAAAAGAGTTGGTAAGCGAACAGCATGGATCCTGATCAGACTGCGCGGATGCGCAGGCTGGTCTTGATCCATGCTGGTTGCAAACCCACTATGTTGGTTTTGTCGTGACGCAGCTCAAATAAAGTCAATGGTTAAAGTTGCACACTTTCAAACAAGTTTATGATAAATTTAGAAATTATGCAAATTATTAATTATCGCAAAAGTATCTTGATAAAAATAATAATTTTAGAAAAAACATGGAAAGAGTCAAATAAAGTCAATAGTTAAAGTGGCACACTTTCAAACAAGTATAATAAATCTTAAAAAAAAATCACCCTTTAATAAAGTATACTTATATTTCAAGAAAAATATACCTATTCACAATCCAGTTGAAACTTTAATGTATTATAAAAAAATTCAGATGTGAATTAAAGACACTGTCCCTACCTGTCCAAGAGCTGACAATGATTTATTGATGGCTGCAGCCTCGACCAACCTCTGACCTTCAGCCTCTGTTTTCGATATTCTCTCGGAACCAGCCAGATCACACAACACGAGGGTACCACGCGTTATTGCACTCGTTACTTTGTCATGCCCTTCAACGGCCAACATCAATACCAAATGGGAACGTGAACTGAAAGTGAAAAAAATAAAAATGAAAAAAACATTGCCTCAAGACTTCAACAGTAGTACTTGTATATGACTACTTGTGCTTTGATGTTGGAAAAGCTCATCATTAGTTCAAAATATTATTAATGATTGCAAGGATGTTATAGGCTGTGGCCATGGTCTTTAGTAACAAACGCAAGTAGAGGTTGGGGTTTCAGTTTTACATCGTACCAACACAGTATAGGCCACATGGCATTATTTCAAGCATGAACGACACCAGAGTAGAACCAATGACATCCCATAAGCTATGAAAGTCCCTTTTGAGATTTAAACCCACACTGTTGAGGGACAAATGGCTTGAAAACTCAATACAAATTTCAAATTATTTCAATTAGTTATCATGGTAGCAAATTGCTTAAGAGCAAATGTCAAGTTAATAATTGATCTTTGATACCTATATGTGTATTAAAGAACCCTAAAAATCTAAATAATTTATTTCCCATGTTAGTTACATCACTGATAAATACATACCCTTGTTTCCTTTTGTGCATTTTTTTACGGCTAAATCTAGAACCCAGATATAACAAACTATCTTCCTTATATGCTATCAATCATGGCTAAATATAGCTCTATAAATTATATACAATTGCTAGATAAAACTGCATCTCTGTCATAGCTTCAATTTTACTTACCTCGTAGAATTCATTTTTGTCGAGGCCACAGATCTATTTTTATCTCCCATGGCCATAATTCTTTTTACGTCATCAACATTTTTAATCTCATGTTCAGTCAAGCCTGGGATCTGTACCTTGTTGCCAGCAGTTCGCAACTCTAATGTCTTCGCATCGTTTGTCAGTAAATCTTGAATGGTCTCATTATAGATCTCCACTAACGATACCTTGTACAAGAGAATAACCATGTTTTTTTACTTCGCTGCATTTAAAATTCACAATCAGCTATGTATAACGCCTGTTATAATACTGCATGTTTGTAAAATTCTGCTTTTCATTGGATAATCGTGACGGTTATATTATTAGTTATAAATATTTTTGACAGGTTACAATGTATTATGGCCCTATATAAATGGTTGTTTGGAAATACTCGCCTATATTGCAAACAATCATTTATATCCTTTCGACGGCCATAGTGTACATGTAATAAAACGTACCGAAAAATCGACTTCTCAAAGCCAGGCGCTATAGTCATAAGAAGGCTATAACGTAATAAACCGGTATAAAATTTTGGCTTCCTGAAAGCCACTACTGTTTTGTCGTAGGAAGGCCACCAAAAGTTAGTTTTAAATGACTAAATTCTTAAAGTTTACCTTTCATTTATTTCATTCTGTTAAATGTTGTTCAAATAAAAACACCAAATATGTTAATTGTATAGTGCCCTTTATTGACAGATATAGTAGATGTTTAGATATACAGTACACTTTTTAATTAATGTGGTAATCAAATCGATATCCAAATTAATTGAAGAAAATCTTCTAAATGGTATAGTATTTTAAAATGCATTTATTGATACATCAAACGGAGTTTCTGTAAGCAGTTCTCTTATTTGAAACAAAAATGAGTTGAACTTACAAAATTCACGTTGAAAAGCATAATATCAATCACCCTTCCTGAGAAAAATTGATTTTCAATAATTACATTTTAAAACGTTGTGGACGTTTTACTCAACAGGGTATTCTAATGGGCTATATCGGTAAATAACGTAAAATTTACCGTTTTAAAACGTTCAGAACTTGTTTTAGAAAACAAGGATTGTGAGTCTGTTTATTGCAGTTGAACGTAATATTAACAGTGTTATACGGTATGGCTTTGTTGTTTATCGTATGCAGTTGAACAGCCATAGCGTAATATTTTGATTTTTCATGAACACACTAAAAACCCAGAATGTACGAAAACGAGGTGTTTACGTGTTTGCATGACACAAAATTCAAGTTTTACGCTGATTTACGCTACGGTTTCTAGAAAGGTAAATTTTTGATACGTTTTACTACGCTATGGACGTCAGGTCGTAAAATAATACTGGCTTTCAGAAATGTAAAAATTCGATACGTTTTCTTACGCTTTGGCCGTCCTACGGGTATAGCGGATGGCCTTTGAAAGGATATATAAACAGTGATAGGTTTAATCTATGAAGAAATCTCACTTTATTCTCTAAAAAAGGAAGTTTACTGTATTATAAATGGTTATAGATATTCCTGCCAGGTTATATGGCCATATGTAATAGCCTGTTTTGCGGCTTGGGTTATATATCCAAACCTACACCGAAAAGGTCATATGGCAACTTTCTAGTTTTATAGGTGTGGGAAGATTGTCACTTAGTTTTATACTTACAGTTAGTGTAAAAGACATGGTCTCCTTACGCTCACTGCACACTTGGAACAGCTCCTTCATTGCTCTATAATACAAGAAAGATAACTTATGAAATTAACATTGCAGAGTTGTGGTTCTTTTTTTCCAAGAAGTTACATCTTTTTCAAAGAAACAATAGGAATCTATAAGACTTGATAGTTATTAAACTTATTCTTCACATTCTAAGGCTAAACATTTGCAGAAACTTATAGTTATCAATATAATTATGCAAGTAATCACCTGATATTAATGCCCGGATTGGAATCTGGACCCATCATAGTAAATGTTTTACCACTACCCGTCTGTCCGTATGCCAGTAAGCACACATTGTAACCGTCAGCGCATGATGTAATAATAGGCTTAGTATCCTCAAATACCTGAAAAAACAAAATTATCAAAATAATCTGCAACCACCTTTAACCTTATTGTACTGAAACAGTAAGTCATTGACAACAGTATAGAGCCAGGCCAGCCTGCAAATCCATGCAAACCTGACGAGCTGTTTTACTGTGGGCTTGCCATAAATTACAATACCAAATCATGAGATTATTACTACTATTGTATTCCATAATTTCTTATCAACCCTTTCTCACCTGAATTTATATAATGAACTTGCCCCACTTTGAATCGGGAACAGTCCAATAGTAGCTTAAGGGAGTTCCATAACAAATTATGAATATCTCAAATAGCCAAATGTACATAGACTGATGCCAGTTTGCATGGCTTGGGTGTCATAACTTTGCTTCTTTTGTTATTAACACCAGAGACATAGATAACGTAATTATCTAAATCTCTGTTAACACACAAAGATTAAAAAAAAAAGATGGTATCATACTTATAGATTGCATTCATAGAACCCTCAATAATGAGAGGTATAAGGTTGAATGATCATGTTCCATCATTCTGCCCCAAATTTCAAATTTTGATGTTATCATATATTTAAAATTTTCTATCACTGAACCCTCAATTTGAGAGATGTTAGGTTGTAATCATTTAACATCACACCAAATTTTATACATTTATATATTTTTCTCTATGGTTTAGGTTGAAGTCGCGTTGATACTGTATCAAAGACTTCTAGCTTTAATGGTAAAGAAAGACCTAAATTGCAGCCCTGCATGCATTACGTCCTACGTGACAGATTTTTCTGTTCAGATTTTATTGTAAATGATGTTATCATAGATTTAAAATTTCTATCACTGAACCCTCAATTTGAGAGGTGTTAGATTGTAATCATTTAACATCACACCAAATTATATACATGTATATATTTTTCTTATGGTTTTTATTATGGTTTAGATTAAAGTCAAGCTTATCCTGTATCAAAGACTTAAGGGGATTTACTTTCTAGCTTCAATGGTGAAGGAAGACCGCTGAAGCCCCTGCGTGCATTACATCCTACGTTACAGATTCTTCTGTTCAGATTTTATTGTAAATGATGTTATCATATATTTAAAATTTCTATCACTGAACCCTCAATTTGAGAGGTGTTAGGTTGTAATCATTTAACATCACACCAAATTATATACATGTATTCATTTCTATAGTTTGTGTACACCCACAATGGACAGACTTTGGTCATGTGGTGACATCCAAGATTTACTGGTGAAGAAAGACCTCTACTGCCCCTTATGCATTATTTCAGACTCAATTATGCACCTGAGTAGACCTTTCAAGAACCACAGAGCATCTGTGAAATTTCCTCACATGAAGAATAACAGACAAGACTAAAAGTTACATAATGACTTTCCAGCTTCATTGGTGATGAAAGATCTCTGTTGCCCCATTGAGCATATTTCAGATAAAAATGTGTGCCACAGTAGACCTTCCACCCAGGTTACAGACCTTCAGTAACCTAGCTAAATTATACTGTCACACATTAATGAATACAAAATCGTTGAATTTACACCCACAGCTGTGATCTAAATATTGACCAATCAGCCGCAGAGGACCCTCTCATGTCAAACTAAGAACTAAATGAACAGTAAATAGTAAATATAGTTAGGAGAGAAATATTTCAATTTGCAAATATTTGTCCAAGCACTTTCTTCAGTAAAATTACGTCTAGAAAAGATAAGTTCTACAGCATGCTCGGACAAATTTAGGAAAACGTCATTATAATATTCAATTTTCTATTCATCAAATCATGGATTTGAAGAATTGTAATCATGTTACATTAAAAATTTGATGAGTGGCTTGTCATGTTTGCAATAATAAATCTTAACTATCAAGCTAATCTGTAATTTGATATAACAAGAAGATATTCAAAACAAGAGCTGTCCGTAAGACAGCGCGCTCGACTTTTTTATTGCTTGCCAATAAAAAAAGTTTTTGCAGTAAAAGGCAATACAAGAATCTCTGTATTTTTAAAGTGAACTAGTTGTTTGATACCCTTGAATATTACAGCAATGTTTATATGACATAATTTATGGTAAAGTGAACAAGTGGATAGGAATGAATTTTTTTAGATTTTTTAAGTTTTTTAGTGCTTGCCTATAATACAAAACATTGACAGTTAAGGGCCATAATTCAAATAAAATCTTTGACAGAATTACCTTCTCCTGGACATGTTTGGGAATCATGATTGTAAACAAGTATTCCAACTTTCAAATTAATATCTCAAACAGTTCAGTCAAAAAGTGGACTGGTACTAAAAAACTTAACCAAGATTCTAAGTCGATAAAAGGCCTTAATTTTTAAAACAAATCCTTGACAGAGTTACCTTCTCTTGCGTACAGATGGGGGTAATGATGTGAAATAGCATTAAAAGTTTCAAAGCAATATCTCAAAGGGTTAAGGCAATAAGTGGATTTTACCCATATTCAATGTATTTTCTAAGTCAAAAAGGGGCATAATTCTGTCAAAAACCTTGACAGAGTTATGTCCTATTGTCTGTTGATGAAGGTCGTGATGGTAAACAAGTATGGTCAGTTTCAAAGCAATACCTCCAATGGTTTTGAAATAAAGTGAGGTGGTACAAAAAACTTAACCAAGCTCAATACACTTTCTAAGTCAAAAAAGGGCCATAATTCTGTCAAAAACCTTGACAGAGTTATGTACTCTTGTCTGTAGATGGAGGTTATGGTGGTGAACAAGTATGGTAAGTTTCAAAGCCATACTTGTAATACTTCTGAAATAAAGTGGGGTGGTACGAAAAACTTAACCAAGGTGTGACGCCAACGCTAACGCCGACGCCGGGGCGAGTAGGATAGCTCCCCTTTTCATAGAAAAGTCGAGCTAATGATGGATGTTAAATATTTAAAAGCAAGAATTTGTAGCATACATGTGAACTTTTTTCGCTGATCAAGTGGGAGATTTTTCTTCAAATAGAGGGAGATTTTAGAATTTGCAATAAACAAGGAAGTTCTGACATCAAAATAAGGAGATTTCTTTAATTTATGAAAATACCCCTTATTTTAAGAAAAATCTTTGAAAATATGGCTGCAGAAAGTGGCAGTCTCCCGCTAAGAGTGGGAGAGTTCACATGTATGTTGTAGTCAATAGATGGCTTCCATCTTCAATGACAGCTTATTCTTTTCTGATTTTTATAGTTTATGATGTTATCATACCTTTAAAATTTCTATCACTGAACCCTCAATTTATGAGAGGTGTTAGGTTGTAATCATTTAACATCATGTCAAAATTTTATATTTATACCTAATGTCACTTCCCCTCACATAAATAATGGACAGTTCCAGATTCAAAGCAGGGCAGTCCATTATATAAATTAAAAGGGTACAAGTAAGTAACATCTTCTCTCTTCCCCTCAGTGCGTGTAAGTCGTTGAGAAGACGCAGGACATCGGCAGAAGATTTGAAGACTCAGGGGACAGCGAAAAAAAGATCGAAACTTGTGCTGCGGACCAGCTGCCGATGTTCTGACTTAAGCCAAGGGAATGGCCCTACAAAGTAGGCGCTTGGGTCGACAAGGATGGTGTGCTAAGGTGCGTGAGCCCTTAGCATGGTTAAACAGCTTGAATGGCAGGCCTTTTGCTGGCACCAACAGCCCTGTCCGTACTCGACAGCAAAAGCTGCATTTTGTGCCCGAAAGGGCGGATGGACCTTCATTAAGCATAGACTACATACATACATAGTAAGTAACATTTACCATCAATGGATACAACAAGACAGAATACAAATGGGTGGATGTTAAAATACTTAAATAGCAAGAATATGTAATCAAGAGGGGGAAATATTGGTTTTTTCATTTGCTTCAGATTCTCGGTCATAACAAAGTTTTACATGTTTGAAACACACCTGGGCTCATGTCAATAACAGTCATTCACACAGGACTCGTGTCATTTGATTGCACCAGTGGACCAGTATGTTTCTTAGAGCTGTATTAATATATTCTCATAAGGCATCTTTTGCAAAATGGGTTGAAAATATATATTAATATATTTTCCTTTTTTTTGGTGCATTTTATAGAGTTTATCTACAAAAATTATTGTGACGACAGAAAATAGGAACTCAAAAGGTCAAACAGAATGGTACATACTGCTTCCTGTGTGCTAGATGGGTCAAAGACTCTGTCAAAGTTAAACATCTTTTTCTGTCCCTGAGACGTAGCAATGACATCCTGGTCACTTGGAAATTTAAGGCAATTCTCGGCTCTGTCATCCTTCCGGACACGACAGAACACTCGTATATTACCACGTAGCTCTTGTAGCTGAAATATCAAGTTTAAACTTATTCAGTTTAGCTCCACTGTGATAAACACTTGATGCTTACTTGAACCTTCCATTAAACCAGCTGCATGCTGTCGGCACCTGAATCTACCCATGCAAACAGTGCTGACCAAGATCAGCCAGCCAGCACAATCTGATTTAAAATTTTCCCTAAAAATGATGAAAGCTTTTTGTCCAGACTAACAAATGGACAAGTCCATTTCAGATATTTGGTTTAAACATATTTAAGCTCGATTGCGAAATAATTTCTTGCAACTTATATTAATCACTTTCAAGTCCGCTTCCTGTAACCAACCAGTACAGGTGCCATATGAAGAAACATGGTCATGACCGATTAACACTCGAACCCATGATACACGGGTTGAAAGGCAGACACCTTAACCCCAAGGCCACTGCTCTCCTTAAGATATTTAGGGTGATAAGGATTGATTACCTGATTATACAGTAATCTCCTCTGTAATGCCTCTTTCCTGTACAAGGCTCGCACCTCCTCTATCTCATTCTTGGTTCCTTTCTCAGACTGCTTCATCTGCTTGAATGCTGGACCAATCTGAAACACCAAGATTAAAATCTCCTTAAAGCCACATAAAGCCTCAGAAATAAAGATGGTATTTCCTCTGAAGAGATAGCAAACCTGTGCTGTATAATTTTTTGGTAATGGATTTAGAGCATGTTTGTTGCTTATCACATGAAGAAAGAAGGGTGGAAAAACTTGAGCCTTAAAAATAGCTTTTTGGCTTGTGTTTAGATTTCCTTGCAGTCTTCTCATTGCAAATACATGTACATGCAACTTTAAAAACATTTTATTTGATACTGCTAAAACTGATAATTAACAATATAAATATTGAAAACTGCCCAACACCATTTTATTATTTTTGTTCCTACTCTGTTTATTACAGTCAACAATCGTTATCTCGACATCGCTTTTCTCGACATTTCGTTATCTCGATGAAATTTTGAAAGTCCCGATTTTCTTCCTTCTTTATCTATGTTGGAAATATTTGTTTATTTCGATATTTTTATTTCGATATTTTCAGTATCTCGATGTAAAATTTCAGCCCCAACAGTTATTTTCACACCATTATCCTTTGTTTATCTCGACTACCGGTAATAGTTTTCTTTTGTCTGTTCCCTTCAGACTTGTGAAAAACACAAACCAGACTATAATTGCTCAATAGCGCGTGTCATAATGATGATCATGTTTGTAACAAGTTGAGGTGTTATTATAAAAGTTAATCTAATTAGCGTGTTTATTGACTTATGTCCAAAAATAAGTGAATTTTATGTTCTTTATAAATGTTCGAACACCGTTTTAATTCTTTATGACTTTAAATGTAAATGAAATACAGTGAAAGTATAGAAACGTTATGGCTGCAATATTGTTTCACAACATCAAAAAAATCAGCGGTCGAACAACCTCGAGAAAGACCCGATAACTAACCCGGGAGGATATCCGGATCAACCACCCTGAAAACAATAATGTTTTCACTATATTGGTGTATTAGTCAGTAAACCTCACTATGTGTTTTTATCACAGACACCCGTATTTCCGCTGGTAAACATCCGCTAATGTTACTTTGTTAAATATTGACTAGGCTTACGAAACAAGACATGGGATATCATAGTTTATTTGACATAAGGTATGCACATGTCTTTTGTAAAAATCAGTTTCTGCCTTGTTCAAACCCTTATATGTTTATCTCGACATTTCCTTATCTCGATATTTTTTGGACGGTCCCGATGACTTCGAGATAACGAGAGTCGACTGTATATTCTTAATTGACAATAAATCTGTCCTTAATTCACAATGAATCTGTCCTTAATTCACAATAAATCTGTCCTTAATTCATACTAAATCTGTCATTTTAAAAAGCAAAAGAATACTGGTACCAAAAGAATAATTTACCTTTTCTAACATATGTTTCATGTCGCCCACAAATCTTTCCATGTCCATTTTAACACGAGTATGAGCCTTTCGCAACTCCTTGGCATTAGCATTAAGGTCAAGGACATCATCAGGGTTGACAACTTCTCCTGACTGTACCTGTTTACCTCCCTTCATGGAAAAAAAAAATTTGTATCTGTTCAATAACCATTCAAAACTTAAGTTTTTGTTTGTTATTTTTTGTTTGTTTGTTTTTGTTTTTTTAATAATTAAAAAGCATTTTTTTTAAAAGCCATGAAATCAAATTCCAAAATAAAATCTTTAATATGTGTAGTGACAAAACAACTTTAAGAGATTTCTCACCCCTTTAACAGCTGCCCCAGCGACAACACCTTTGGCACCCTTTTGTCCCGGCTTCACCATTCTTGAGAAAGGTCTTGCAGTAGGTGGCCTGCCACCAGTTACTGCAGACAAATGAGCTTCTGTCTCCTTTGATTCCGCCTCCAATTCACTAAATTTCGTCATTTGTATCTCAAGCTAAAAATAGAATTTGGTAGAATAATGCAATACAAAAGGCACAAAAACATAGGGTTCAAATAAATAATAAATTACAGTATTTTGTAAAGTGTCCCTTTTTGTATGGTTTATCAAACTTGTTCCTCCTTACAAAGCTACATGTATTTGAAATATCCCCAAAAATAGTATTTACCATATACTTTTATACTGACTCTCTTTTACAGATATATTCTTTGCATAAGAAAATGAATTGTATAAGGGAGATCACTGCTTCCATTGTTAGAACATTTTTTTTTCCTGATTACCTCCCTTTACATATCAAATTTTTCTTCAGTAAATCACTCGAAATTATTAAATTTGCTTACATTTCTTTCGGCATCTGCTCTAGCATCCATTTCTTTCTGTAATTGTATTTCCTGTAAGAAGAGTGCATACATAAATTTAAATCATCGTATTGAAATAAATAAATTTACCTGAAAAAAAATATGAAAAGTTAACATACTGAGACTCCAGTAATGATAAATGGACTTGTCAAAAGTCAAGCTAGAAGTAAAATTATTATACTGATGCGTATTGCCATCAATCCTAAACACAAATGTATCTTAAATATTCATCAGCTTCCATGACATTTTGTTGAAATTGTGTATTGGCTAAATTTGGAAGAAAGTAGACCAGCAAGACACAAGTGAAAATACAGAAAGTATGTTTCACTGCAGCGAAAAAAAAATTAACAGTGAAAATTCGGAAAAAAAAAATAATGCATTTTATTTCATCAATATTTCTCAATATTTCATTTATAACTATATAATACAACTAAATGCACCCTGATACTTACTAGATGTCTGACTCTCTTCTCCAACTCTAGAATTCGTACTTCTTTTTCCATCAAAACTTTGTTTTCTTTTGAGGTCTTTGGTCCTTTCATCCATTCTAAATAAAACGTCAGCATATATTTACATTTAGTCCTTGTTTAAAGTACAATCATTTTATTATTACTAGTGATAAAGTACAGGATATAAAAGAGTATGAAAGCCTGGTAATCTGTCCATCAGAACTGTGGTAAAAAAACTAAATACTCGAATGAATTCTTCCGTTACACCAAATATGTTTCTTTTGTTTCTGTCTTGACTCTCATAGGCTTTCTTAGGCAAAGCAATTTTAGATTGAACAGAAAACACTGAAATAATGACCCTTAATATTTCAATTTTTTTTTTTCAATTTTTTTTAGCAAGGAAAGATTCTCTTGAAGAGACTAAGGCTGAAATAATGACTCCAAATCTTGGCCAAATACTAGCAACATAGACATAGCAACAAGTGAATAAATGACATCAACCCTAAATACAAATATATGTTAAATGGAAGTATTTATCTTTTGCTTCAATGATATTTTGTCAAAAGACATCTTGTCAAATATGACAGATAGTCAAATCTGACTTTTGATATATTTGGACAACTTATATAGAAGGTGACAGTTGGTCAAAGTTATTTAATGTTGAAAGTTGTCTAAAATTTGTATATTTTGTCAAAAAGTAAATGAAAGGCAGAACAATCTAGACAAAACCATTTATCACTAGTTAATATAGACAGTGCAGATGTACTGGTCGTGTCACACGGGTCGATCTAGTTCCGCCAGTTACGGCAAAGAGTTAACACTTTTACAGGTATTTGTATTTTATTTGAACTCTCTCGAAAAATTTTCAATTTTAAAATTACACTCTAGCAGACGTCAGTGTCAGACTTAGTTCTAAATATAGATAAATACAGCTAATACAATTATACATGTTATACTATATCCCCTTGAGTATACATGTATAAATTAATCATATTTTATAAAATCTTTGACAATATATTTACCATCTCTTTCTAAATGTAGATATATGGATATACACTCATCAGGATCATAATTACATGCTCGAAGCAGTGCTAGTATATCATGTCTATCACCCCATGTTGGCACGGCCTCCTGAAATACATTATTAAAAACTTATCATTATTAATTTAAGTCAAGAGCATGCCTTTGTACATGTATTATATTTTAATACCATTGGTTAAATACTGTCAATGGTTTAAACATAATCATAATCAAAATAAATACCAGTAAACTTATGAACATCAACACTCATTTTCATTTTGAGCAAGGGTCTTCCGTGTAAAGTGATGCTCATGTGGCACCCACACCTCTTCCGCTCTCATTTTTTTTTTTATACATCTTATAATTTAAAATTCAATGTTCCTTTAGGCCCTAATTATAACCCATGCCCTTAGAATCAATCTCTTAACTGCTGGTTATATGATTTCTGTACTCATAAATATTCATAAACTTACTATATAAACAAAGTAATAAAATCCTAGTTTACAACATCATACATGTGAACACTCCCACTTTAAGCGGGAGACTCCCTCTTTCTGCAGGCATATTTTCAAAGATTTTTCTTAAAATAAGGGGTATTTTCACAAATTAAAGAAATCACACTCTTTTTGATGTCAGAACTTCCTAATCTTTGTTCATTGCAAATTCTAAAATCTCCCTCTTTGTGAAGAAAAATCTCCCTCTTGATCATAGAAAAAAAAATAACATGTATGCAACATGTTATAAAGTTGTTGTCAAAGATACGCAAAAAAGAAGAACCAACAAAACGATGACTCAATCACATAGTTTTTAAAGTTTTCCTGATGAAATTCATTTAAATGACAACATATACTTACGTCTACTTGATCAACAAGTGATTTGACCATATTATGATGCAGCTCCCAACCAACAGGCATACGAACCCACGAACCCGTGTCTCTATCAAAGTACATGTGTACATTGTGCTTTTTCTGAAACAGAAAATACAAGTAACTTAGTAGCGGGTATAAGAACAGGACAGGAAATGTTAAACGTGTGGGTAAATGTTTCACTTCAGAATTTAGTAAGCTTACCCAACAAAGTAATGAACCCTATCATCATTTGTACTGGTTGAATAGAATATCAACTTTTCTCTTCTAGAACCATAAGTATTTAGCCTTAAAAATGCCACCAGTATATTATAAGTCAGGCCAGACTTGCACATCCCTACAGTCAGACAAGGTTCTATAACTGTTGGTAGCTGTATTTTTGAATTTTGATATACAAATCCCTAAAATACCTAAAACTTTAAATGGACTGTTCTAAACTCAAATTTGGACAAGTCCATTACATAAATACAGGAGGTTCAGGGTTCATGTAATGTTATTCAGTATAGAATTGTGACAATGTATTAAGGATTGGAGTGTTAACGATTGTACAAAAAGAAACATGGCATTGAACTTTTATAAAGTAGTTTAATCATAAAAGTCAATACAGACCTACCAAAAAATGTGATAAGGTGCTTGGAGACAATGAAGGTGTGGAGATGGGACATGATAAGAGGGAAAAGATTCAGACACTCATAGCTGCAACTGTTTCCAAACAATGACGGAACAATAAACTGTTGTCATAGAATAAATAGAGAAAATAATTTCAGGACCTAATAAACAGTTTATAAGTCTGACAGATCAACAATCTGTCTTCAAAGAATTGTCTGCCTTAATTTCATCATCAAAATCCTATTAAAATCCATAATTTTTTTCAAAATCCACAATGACTCGGCATATTTGTCTTTTGAGTATAGGGATAAGAAGATGGCATTTGGGGGTGCCACAGATTTTAAGACTGCTTTTTTATATTTTTATACTTTTATCTTATTTACTTTGCAAATATCATAACTAAATTATCTCAGATACAGGTGGATTTGTCAAAATTTTGTGACTAATTAGGTAAAATAGGGTATTCAAGTTTAACCCTTTCCCCCATGAGCATATTGTGAAAAATGGCCGTTTTCACTGAAAAGCCTCCTGTTACAATTTCAAACTGCTGTGAAACTATGAAAAATGCTTCAATACTAATTAAACTTGGCACAAATGTTGACTGGACCATTGTCTTTGTAACGACATGCTCAGTCTTAAATTTCCTGTTACCATGGCAACGAGGGGACATCTCAAAATTGCCAAAAAACACTATTTTGCCTTGATTTCTTCCATCAAAATTTATTTCAAAGTGCTGCAACTTCTCAAGGGATTGAGATAGAGTCAAAGGCTTTTCAGCGTTGGTTACACGTTACATTATGATCGACCTGGGGTCATTTTTAGCCTATCACAAGTCCAAAATTTTCTTGGCGATGAGGGGGACTCCGCCTCCTTCAAACCCCCCTAACAGAAGGGGGCACATCCCCCTTCTGGCAACCCCCTGATGTATCTTTTAGATGGGGGGCGGCGCCGAAAAAGTGCTCAATTTTTTTAGCAACATTTCTCAAACGAAATCATGTGTTTGGGGCCCAAATAGGACATTTTTTCACTCTTTGAGGCCTAAAAAGGGGGGGGGGGTCGAAAGTGCGTTGTTTCGCGTATATATGGGGTAAAGGGTTAAGTAAATTTTGTAAAAAAGATGTCTTTCATTATTCATACACCCTTTTCTCTTTGCGTTGGTATTAATTCCTCTTTTTCCTCCCCAGAGCTATTTTATAATGATCTGAATTTTTTGGTGAAAGTAAGATTTATTAAACATAATACTGTCTATGTTCAATGTTATTTTTTAATTCTATTTAAAATGTAAGACAAATTAAACCTAATATCTATGTCTAAATGGTAGGTAAATATTGAAGTTTCATGATATAATTTAGACTATTTCATATAAAAACTCAAATCCATATCTCTTTATCATGCTAATTTAATAATATTTTTTTGGAAAGATCACTGAACTGTGTTTTAACTAATAGACATACTACTGAAGTCATTTGATCACTTCAGTTAATTAAGTTTAAAGATCACTTCAGTTAATTAAGTTTAAAGGGACTCCACTGAGGTTTTTTGAAATGACACGACTTGAAATAATTTTTAGAGATTAATGTCCCATTTGATGTAGATCTTGACGAATAGCTTGTGTGCAAAATTTCAGATAATTTGCTTACTCCATTTCATCAGAATAAGTATTCTTATTATATAAAATACCCAATTTTGCCAAAATCGGGCTAAGAGTAGTACAAAAATACGATATGCAATTTATTTCTCAATATATTTCTTAATTATAATCTTTGGTATATTGTTCAGTTTACGTGCTCTAGCTGATTCATTTAAGAAATTAAAATTTTATGTTTTAAGGCTTTTGGACCCCATTGGGACTCATTTAAGCAGCATTCATTTTTAATTCTTTAAGGAGCACTTATTTTCAATTTTTTGGTTCTGCTTTAAGTCACGCCTACATAACTGGGCCATTGAGGCGCACCCAATCCACTCCCACTTATCAAGTTTGATCTTCCTTGAGAGCCCCGATTATAACTTATGCTTTTAACTGTCTAACTGGTCTAGATTGGTATTGGCTTCACTAATATTGGTTTGAATAATATGGGTTCTTATTATATGCGTTAAATGGTATAATTTTAAGTGGTATGGATTAAACGCTTAGATGAATGGCTCAGTATAGATACATTAACTTTAGGGTGACTTAGAAAAAAAAATTTAGTTTATACATAATTTATTTTAGTTTGATTGTGTAGGAAGGTATATGATTTCAGATACACTGTTTGTTAAAACCACATTCTTGGGTTGGGTCAGTCAAATAAGCTGAGTTTTTTCAAATACATACAAAAAATAATTTTTCATTTTTCATTGTGAACCAACTTTACATAATTTTATTCATTAGTGTTAAATGTTCAATTTCAAAAAGTTCTTTTCTGAGCTCTTTTCTGGCCATCTGTCAAATTGTCCAGCGGTTATGATTGGAAACACAGAGATAAGAAAAATAAAATACTAAAATTTGTTGCAGGAATGATGTATCTGGTGTGTTTGTCTGAAGCAGAAGCAGATAAAATTTTGATTTGGCCTGCTGGCTTCTTTAAAGCCTGAAGGAAAGGGAACATCTTCCATAATTCTCAAATTTCCTTGATACCCAGCTATTGACCTCAATTTAAAAAATATATATATAACTATAACACGTTTAAGACACAAAATTAATGTGAAAAAAGAAATGAACTACTTATCGGGATCAACTATTTTCTATTGATTATTGGAAATTAGTACTGAATAAAAAAAGTCACCTATATTTTAAACTTCATATACAGTCACGAAATATAACATTCCATAGCTACAGAGAATAATATTTTGTCTATGACAAATGTAGCTACTTAATTAAGTAACAATATACAGGAGTAACACAGCACTATTTTAACTGACTGTTAAACAAATATGATATTCAAATGCATATTGAAGATAGGGTTTTAAGGCACGTACACACCAACACTGATTTCTTAAAACATTGTAATAAACCTATTATTTCTACAGATAAAATAACATATTTTTTAAATTGGGTGTTTCAAATAGAAACTTTATATAGACCTTCCTATTTTTTTGGTCCTGTTTTTTCTTTTCATTACAATGAGAAATGCAGAAAAAAATCATATTTATTTACTTGTCATAAACAAACATTATCCCTAAACCTCAATTATCACATTGGCATGTATTAATAACAACTTCGGCAGGATAAATTACAATTTATATATTCCCATGGTACAACCTAATTAGCCATATTTTCAGATATATAACCATTATTACGTCAATTACTGTAAAGAACTTGACAGAATCCTTCTGACATATTAATGATAGATAGTTATAGGAAGACCTCAGAAGTGGTGTTGAATGAATCCAGTGTTCAATGGAAAATCGACATAATTTGTAGTTCGATTTTGTTCACTTATATCATTGTTGCATTGAATACGAAAATAACATTATAAAAGTTACGTTTCTGATTGTGCATGAAACAATTTTAGATATCAAAGAATACACTTATGTCATTGCAACTATAGATATTCATAGGATAACTAATCAATGATTTATTACAGTATCGCTCCTTTTAAATGCACCAGGGTATGTGATATTTCACATAAAGACACATCTGCAAGATAATTATAAATGAATAGCTATATGCACTAGCACCTTCAAGGAGTGGGGAGGCAGGGGGATGGAGGAAGGGGGGGGGGGAATGGTGCACCAGGGGCACACACATACCCTAGAAGATCCTAAGTGTCCAATACATATGTAGTTGACAATGAAATACTAGTAGTGTCATATTATTCAATGATATATCACTCTGGTCTTTCTTATTTTTCTTTGACCTTGAATTGACATGAAAATGCATAATCTCTGCATCTATAAATCAGATAAAAAATCATCAAATTTCCATGGGTTTTGTCCAATGGCCCCATAGCAGGACTCCGCCCTGGACTGATAAAAGGGGCCTATCAGACTCCCTAAACACCCAGCTGTAACTTTTCATACCGTTTTTTAGCCTAGCTATGCCCTTGTAACCAATTAAATAAGATAAGAGAAAACAGAGCAAAATAAACAACATAATCTTTATTTATAGTTCACTTATAAATACGTCAAAAAAGTTTATAAATTATGCAACTGCTGATAATATTCAACTATACTTCACAACATGAATGTTTGGTGCATTGATTACAAGGTCCTTTCACATCAGATCCCCACAGTTTACAATCCCCCTCTCCCCCAATTTCTCCAGAACAAAATCAATCAACGCTGTAATAAATACAGTATTAAAATTCATACTCCACAAACTTAAAACAATGCAGCTTTGTGATATTTAATGACATTTCTTCAATGGAAAATGGCTATTGACCATGTTTTGAAAGAGACATTTGTTAAAGGAGTGCAGTAGTCATAGAGGGGCTTGGTAACAAATAAACCAGCCAAACGCATTTAATGCATACAAACTGCCAAAGTAAATTCTCTATTTTCAAACCAGAAAAAAAACATTTGTAAAGGGGAGCGGTGGCCTAGTGGTTAAGGTGTCTGCCTTTCAACCCAGAGATCATGGGTTCGAGCCCTACTCTGGTCACAACCATGTTTCTTTATATGACACGAATACTAGTAAGTGCCAGGAAGCGGACTCGAAAGTGATAAATATAAGTTTTGCAATCGAGCTTAAATAAACCAATTATTTGTAAAGTCTGACCTGATTCTATACTTTATGATTCTTGCTTACATATTTTAACAGTTATTTAGATATCCCCTTACACAACAATGAAAAGTGCCAAAGTCAAAGCAAACTTTTCTAAAACTTTCATCAATAATGTAACATTTCATTTCCTAACCAATCACCATTTAAAGCTTTCATGCAGGAATGTTTTAGAACAGCCTTTAATAAATCAATTCCCGATCAATTCATTGACAACGCACCAATATAAAGATTCATTGTGCCGTCTGCTTTTTATATCGCATAAAATCGTCATTTATTCATGTATGTGGTTGTTTCAAGCTCCCGATTGATTTCTTTATAAAGTTTATAACACTAGCTTAAACCTACTGAATTTCTTAAATGGACTTGTCCACTTTACATTTATGGAACTGTCCATTATCAATCTTGGGGATATCAAGATGATAAAGTAAGTCTAGGGAACCTGGTCAGGCTGCACTGAAGTCCAGGCTGGCCCCACTATGCTTATAATTTTTGATCCAGCAATTCAGTGTTAATCACCATATGAACACATCTGTGGATGTTTCTAAATTCAAAATTTTACTATTTTTCAGGTTTAAATGTTGAATTCTGCTTAAGCCGGTGCTAGGGGGTGTGGATGGTAACTTACACTTTCCAGTACCGTCAATGAACAGGCTCAATCAAACCGAGCATGCAACATTTTCAATTTTGCCATTTTGGCTGTTCTTCAAAGATTCCTTTTTCTGTGTTTTAATGGAGGCTTTTTCAAATTATAGCATTAATTATTTACTAAAGATAAATAGATAAAGGTTGATTTCTCTGATGATTTAATATACTTAATGTGTTAAATTTCAAAAGGACATACTAACAGTTACTAATCATAGTTAAGCTTTAAACAAACAAATCCTTTCTTGGACCTTTTATATACATGTTTACAGCTTTTTCTTACATAAATTTTAAGAAAATATAGCCTCTTAGTACTTACATAAAATATATAAGTTGGTATTCTGCCTTTCGTTGGATGCATAAGAAAACCCTCTCTGTCGTCACCTCCGCCACCACCTCCGCTCTGACCTTGACCACGACCTTGTGACCTTGATGACTGACCTTGACCAGATGCTCCAGCAGCTTGTTCATTTCTAGCATTATTCTCCTGCAACACAAAGATATCCTCTTTCTAATCAACTATTCCTTAATCTTCAATACCGTCGTAACATTTCTACTATAGAAAGCTTATACAAATAATTTTTAATATAAAAATGTCCTAAACTCTCCAGCAAAAGTTTTGGAACCATAAAAGGTTACAATGTACCTACCAAATATGAAGGATACCAATCAATAAATGAAGATGCTAGGTGAAACTGTAGGAGAGTGCTGTGGAATAAGGGAACTATGGAAGGACAAGGCCGCAACATTATGCTGCCAAAAATTTCAGTGAGCATAAAAAGGTCCTAATACATGTATATTATATCACAACTGATAACTAAGGAAAAATTTATTAGTTTAAATTGTAAAATGGCAAAACTGGTTTCCTACATTTAGAAGCAGAAATCTACTTTGTTTATACATAATGAGCTATGATTCATGGGATGCCAGCTAACGATGTCCTTTGTTTATGGGACTCTAGTTAATAAGAGCCCTTCATTATAGAGGTCCTAGTAAATAGAGTGCCTTGTTTATAGGTGCCCTGGTTAACCGAGTATCTCCTGTAGGGGTCTTGTTAAAAGTGTTCCTTTTTTTGACTGGGGTCATCTTAAATATTAATAGAGTTCCCCAATTTAAAGGGTTCCTGGTCAATAAGGTTCCTTGTTTTTTAGAGACCCTGGTTAATAGAATCCCTAACTTACAGTGGTCCTGATCAACAGAGTGCTTCATTATTGGAGACCCATGTTACAATCAGTCTCATTTGTTTTGATGTTTATAAAGTAATGCTGATAATCCTAAAGCCTTATCATTTATCTGAACTTACTCTGCCAGAACTAAAATTCATTGTTGTCATCGCAGACAAGAAACAAATAAAGCCCCTTTATAGCAATACTGAAATGATCTGAAACATGAAATTCCGGAAATTGATTAATTATTCATTTATATTCATATCTTCCTCTATGTGATCAAACTGTCCCAATAATTAAAACTAATGGGCATATCCATGCTACAATGTATAGCATTGATGACGTCAATAACTTCAGTAATGTACTGTTATTTCTGATATTAAATTCTCATTAATATTGTACAATCCATTTATTGCATTGGCGATACATATAACGAGATAATTAAGTAAGTCTGTTAACGATTCAATCAAAGCATTCTACATACAATGTTGTCAATTTTTTCAGTACATGTAGCACAGGTGAATGAATTGAATACCGGTAGTTATGGTTTAGGTCACGAAAAGCACTTTTAAATTGTATTCAAGGACAGTTTTGTAAACAAATATTCATTAAAGTAACAATATATAAATATCACATCCCACAGAATGTGAAAGTATGAAAATATCTTGTCATGGGTGAAAACACGGTTCTACACTCTCAGAGGAATGTGATGAACCAGTTTTAGATAAGCCACTAAAGGGTCTAAGCTCGAGAACTCATAGGGAACAGTATAACTAAAACCTGGCACCAAATTTGCTTATGTGTGCCACTTGACACACTCTCCATCCTGGGAAATTGTATGTTTGTTTGGGTTTACAGAACTCCAACCAATTTAGGTCATATAGTGCCAAAACAGAAACTTGAGCAACACCAAGGGTTAAAACCACCTCACTTGCTGGAGCTGAGACATGCATAGACTCCAGTAATTTGAAAGCATAATAGTCAACTGTTATGAACACAAACAAATAATTTCATAAACGGTGGCTGCAATTCTGATACCTCAACACTTAAAGGCAACCCCTCGATCACATGGGGATCCTGGGAAAAAGAACTTTTGGGCTATCAATTCTCCTGTAAAGCTATGCTCTGCAAGGATAGTCAGATTGTGAAATACCCACATAATGACCCTTTAACTGTTGGTAATATTCCTCGCCATTTTGGTGCCAAATCAAAAACCAGCATATTGACCAGGCAGAGCCAGGACATGTGAAAGGTAAATATTTGACTCATCTTTTTGTACTTTAATTGGCCAGAGGGGCTGCCAGGTAAAGAATGAAGAGACTGCCTAAGAACAATCTTGATAACCAATGAAACAGAAGTACCAGTATTCATAAAAATATATATAAAAATTGGCTTCAAACTCACAGCATTCTCATCTTTAAGTATAGTGTTTGTCACTAGTAAACCTTCATTGTACCAACGCTTAGGGAACGGTTGCCATTCCTGAAATGGTAAAAACAACACTGCATAAAGTAACAATTAGAAATGACATTACAGTACATAGAAACATATAACTGACAACTTGTTGGGACAGGATGTTCCACAATCAATGAAAATGAGGTCAGAGGGTACGGTATGTTGGTGCTTATGAAAGATCCCTGAACATATTCATTTATCAATATTTTCCCCAAATTTGGTGTTAAGAGGAAGATGCAGGCAACATTTAATCTAAAATACAGATTGGTTGTGTTCATTAACCTTAAGCCTGCTGGTGGTAAATGTGTATACATGTGTGACCCGTGCTGACCACGATCAGGCAGCACATCGCTATTCAATTAGTAAAATTTTGAAATTTTTCTCATAAATGAAATGATGAATGGTTTTGTCCATTTGAGCATTTAAAAAAAAATCATTAAATCCAATCCCCAGACAAAAATCACTGACTCAAAGTTTTTGCAAAATTGCCATTGCCTTTGAGTACGGGCAAATGCCTCAGGGTGGGAGTTTAGACTGTTAAACATGAAAAATGTAAATTCAACCCTTTCAGGACCAAAACATTGATAGATTCATTAAGGTCTTATGACAAACCTACTGATCTCAAACATTTCTATGCTTCATTTCAGGAGTAAGTGGGCTGTCGGGATAAAACTTCAATTACTCTAATTGTTAAAGCCTATAAATTCTTACTTTTTCAAAACAAAACTGATATATTATATATGAACATGTGTACACTACAGTATAAATTGTTTTGCAACACAACAATTTGAAATATTCAGGGAAGTCTTCAGAAGTCACTGACTTAATACTTCTATTTGTATTGAACAACTAGTTTTCCACCCTTTACAGAACAACCGCACATAATGTGTGAAAAACCGAGACAATTATGATTTGTGGTCATAATGTCACCGATTATACCTTCGATGAATTAATCTTACTTTTTTTTTCTTTAAGACAGATCTTGTTTCGGGTTATAGGCTAACAATCGCTACACAGTTTAATATTTCAGTATGAACATATATTTGGTAAAAGGTCAACATTAGCCCAATTTTCTCTGACGGTTATATATTAAGCTGCCTGCCCCACTTGAACTGGGTCGCGGTATAGCGTTCAATAATTTATACAATAATTCAAATATTGTAATTGGACTAGGGCAAATATAGGTATGGTATACATGTAGCATTTAAAACACTTTCTGTAGGAATTCATTGATCAATTTAAACAGCTAAATTACCTCAAATATGCTAATCTACCCAAAAGAGCCCGGTCATGTTAAAAAAAGTAAAGTATATAAAATTTTAGGTGAATATCCTGTCACTGTAATAAAAGATTTATGAATCATTTTAAAAGGGACATTAAAATATGAAGAGGCCATAAAATGTTTTATCATTCACGCATATTCTTGCATTATCCATAAATACATGTACATGTATATGGGATTATCACACGAGTGTGGCATTTGGACGGGATATATGGCTGAAGTGATGTAATGGCAATAAATACATCTTTTACGCAACCAACAAAAGCAATCCATCAGAATAACACACTTGTATAACATCAATTTCATTTTTTTGGTCACTTTTTGTACAATGCCTTAAAAATGTCTGAACAGTCTCTTTACAGTTATGGTAGCTTTATTTTTAATATTTTTTTATTGAAATCCCATAAACTTTGAATAGACTGTTTCATACTCAAAGCAGAATAAATCAATTACAAAAGTTATCGGTTCTTAAAGACATAAAAACACATGATTTTAAAAACAAAGTGAAGGATAAGTTTAAACATATTCATTTAAGCTTGATTTGATTGTAATGAAGGCTAAGACCTTACAGGTTCATCCGAACAACCCAATAAGTTCCCTTCTTGGAACGGAACCAGTACTTGGTGTTATATGAGGATTTAACATGGTTTAGATATAGGATGATCTCAAACCCATGACCTCGTTTCGAAAGGCAGACACATCTTAACCCGAGTAGATCATCTTAAACAAGAGATGTTTGTGAAACAGTCTTAATGCACAGAAACTGTTGATAGACGGACAGACAGCAGCAAAGCAATATACCCTCCCTTCTACAAAGGGGGCATAATAAAAAGTGTAAAAATATAAAAATATAAACACAAACCTTGGATCCCCAATCATCGAGGTAGAATCGCATTCCACTCTGATAGATACATTGGAACTCTTTCCCGCTCCGGTGATAAAACGTCTCAAAAACAATATCGTCATCTTTCTGTAACACAAAATTTGATGATGTTTACAAGCACATATATAAATGAGAGTCATGTATTTTTAAATTATTGCGCAAATACACAATGTAAAGATCTTATACAAGGCATCAATGTTTATTTTGCACAAGTACTACTTCTCTTACGTTATGGTCGGAAGTGAGATTTGGACAAGTCTAAATTTAAAACTAAATTTACGTTTGCAAATTTATGTACTTTAAGCGAGTGCTAACTTAATTTTGCAGTGTGTTGAATTGTATTTTAACATTCTATGTTAAATACAGGTTGGGGTCTGATATAAAAAATTTAGAAAGAAACTTGAGAAGTGATTGGATAATAATAAAACTATAGATATATGAATACTGAAAATGTTTTCTATATACTCAAAACATCAAAACTAATTTTGTATCTAACTTGTCAGTCTTTGAAACTTTTACTTCCTAAATACTTATTGTATCATTGACCTGCCAGGGTCACCAGTGCTAGGCAAGCCTCATCTTTTCCTTGCCGTCTGCCTAGACTCTAAACTGTAAATGCTTGTCTTGAATTTTGATTTTTGTTGATACATGTATTTATAATATTATAAATTTACCCAAGTTACATCAGATAGTTGAAATTCATAAGCACGACCAAACAAAATTTAAAACCTTACGGGAGAACGATTAAATCATTGCTAAACAAAATGGACCGAGGGTTAAAATTTTAAGGTCAGTTTTATAGACTTCACGATACAAATCAATGATGATTATTATACGAGCACTTGACACAGTCGATTATGGCCCGAGATTCAAAAGCCCGCCATAATCTCTTAACTTTGGTCTAAATATATATGCAATGGTTTATTTACAAAAACTGACTTAAAAATTGTAAACTATATCGTCATATCTGTCCAGTATAAATTTGTTTGCGATACAAACTGGAGTTAAAAAGTAAATATTTGCCCATTTCGGTCACTTCAACTCTTTTTAAATGATTAAAATAGATCGATTTCTAAACAAGCACCTTCCTTGTGGTGTTTACTAAATTAGTAACAAGTAGTTTAAGAAAATATTTATTACTCTCTTCATTACATTAAAATTTATAAAATGAATTCTTTTGAAGACTAAAATATTACGGGACATTTTTTTATTTTTTACCATCATTCCTATAATGCTTGATTTTTTACATGTAGACAAGATTTTAGTAAAAAAAAAAATTAACATCTGACAACACGTTTTCAAAATAGTAACAGACCTCATAAAGTTTTATGAATTATGGAAAGATAAAATGAGAATCAGACCGGTTAAATATTGTGTCAAGTGATTGTTATTTTTCACAAGTAAATTTCAAAGGTCTGTATATAATATTTTGTTTTGAAATGTAAGAAAAACAACAAAACACGCTGATGCAACTCAAATAAAAAACATGAGAAACTGTTTCCGCCAAAATTATAATCCTTTAACGTGACCATGCAGCTAAAAAATGCACAATAAATAATGGTAGATAACTGTCAAAATCTGTTGACATATCAGTGCAAATGTAAATATTAATCATACACTTGAATTATAAAATCTAAGTAGGTCTGCGATGAGAATCTCAATGAGGATCTCTTTTCGAGATTGTTATAATTTTCATCTCAAGAGCTCTGTCAGAAAACCTGGTCTAATTTCATTATATCTAAGCAGGAAAAGACATGGGAGAAAATTTAAACAAACTGGACCAAGTGGCATGGATTTTTATATTCATAAATAAAGTATACCGGCAGACAAACTTTCGTAAACTGGGCTAAAAAAAATTAGATACCAAGATAACAAAATTATCATATTATACTAGATATTTGATTAAGATCTCAACATTTTTAACAATGAATAAATTTGAATGGTTTAATTTTAATAATTCAACATAATTATGAATAATATGCTATATTTTTCTATTCTTTGAAAAGAATTTTTTTTTTTTTTTTGGGGGGGGGGGGGGGGGGGTCGTGTTTATTGCACAAAACACTGTAAAGGTCATCATTTAATCATAGCAAATTTTCCAGCTATACTGGTGGAAAAAGACCTCGGGTGCACCTTCTTGCATTATTTCAGGCATGAACCAGCATCAGAAGAGAACCACTGACGTTCTGTAAGCAAGGTGGATAGCTTTCTCATATGAAAGATTCTAAAGTCCCTGGAGGGATTCGAACCCACAGCGGTGAGGAGCAAGTGGTTTAAAGTCAATGACCTCAACCACTTGGCCAAGGATGCCTAATCTTTGTTAGATATATATATCAACAGTTGAAAAAGTGTAAGGAGGAACTAGGTAAAAACATCGGATACATTGTAAGTTTACCTATAAGATCCCCATATACATGTATATTGTATGATTATGTAAAAAAGATATGGTTAAAAACATTGGATATATATGTATAATGTATCAATACCATTACCATATGAGTAAATTCACTAATATAATTTTCAAAAAATATGTTCTTGAATTATGTTTTCAATTAAATATATTTTTAATCTAATTTGATATAATTAAAAATGAAAATTTCAGTATCATAATACAATAAATTTAGCTAAAATATTAAATTAAATTAATTATAAAAAATCTATTACAAAGGAATTACTAAAACAACAATTATTATATACATGACTAGTAAAGTTAATAATGATAACAAATAACATCAAAATCCACATAAAAAATATAACAGCAAATCCCAGAAGCCTTGTTTAATAAAACAAAAATAAGCAATATCATCTACACATCTTTGTAAGAAATGTTAGACATAAAAATCAATAAAAACAAACAAAACAATATACAGAAAACATCAGGCCATCCATATGAAATTGTTTGTTTCAACTTTTGAGGCAGAGTTATTCAAAATTCTCTGAAACAATTTGACTAAAATTGGCATTTTTTATTCTTTTTTTATTCCCACCTCCATTAATAAAACATATAATTGTATTCAGAAAATTACTTAAGAAATCCCAGAGCCTCTACCCCAACCCCAGCAACAAAAACAAACAAACACTTTTACTGGATGGCCCTTTGTAGAAATATTTATCTATAACACTTATCATTAGTTTGAAATTAGCTATATTCTTATCACAAGCACAAGTTTGATACGACAAAATGCTAAAATTGAAATTAGTAGACTTAAAGTAACTCCCAGAATTGAAAAACAAGACCTGACTGCAGATTATCATGTACGAATTAACATGTTTTGACATGTCCCACTTTGGGAGCCAGTGCCGTCACAAGAGGCCAGCTACAGATGTTTATCGCAATCTCGATCCATGGTTTCAGTTTTGATGTCACGTGACCCGTACAAAATACTCAGGCACATTTTATTGTGTTACACGCTACAAAATATTTACTAGACCAGTAAGCTGACTTCCTGCAGCTGTTTCTTAAATTTTAGCATTTATATATTGAAAGCCCTAAAATTTAAACCTGCTGGAACCAAAATTGTTCAGCCTATGCCTTTTGTGTAGAACAAGACCAGCTGGCACTTTTGTTATGTCTGACCAGGCTCTAGACTGTTTGTATCTCAATTTCTTTTGTTTATTGCGACTGAAATCCCTTAAACTTTGAATAATCTGTTCAAAGGAAGGCAAAATCTATTCCACAAATTAGGCCAAGTTAGTTTACTAGCTCACCAGGGTAAAAAAAAATTAAACTGGGTAGATGAATACAACATTTTCTAGACTTTGTGCCAGAACAGTGATCCTGTCTTCAAGAATGTCAATAATTGTGTATGTAAATCACTTAGATCATTTGTAAATAAACATGTTTTTAACTAATTCACTAACAGAGGTAGTCAGGACTTAATATATTAAATCAAAATGCAAGCAAGGACTTTATAATCACCTGATATTATTTCTGCCCTTATGAGAAATGAAATAAAATAATACATCACCACCCCACCCTCCAAAGGGTTGCTTCCCAAAAAACACTGTTAGTTACATTCGTTTTCATTTCTGGTTAGAATTCAGATTAAGAACACATTTTGTTACATATTTCAAAATACCATGGAGACAGAAGTTTTGGTTCTAGCATTACTCCTAGCAGGCTGCTCAGTCCCGCTTCTTGCTCCACTTGCAGCCTCTATCTCATGGTGACCTTCATCATGACCTTCACTGTCAAGGTCATTGTGTACCATATGGCCATGACCCTGTTCATCACTGAAGTCAGATTCATTGCCATGGTCATAACTTAAGTCATCAATATCTTCCATGTCTTCATGATCCATGGTTCCATTTTTATGATCCATGGTTCCATTCATAGCAGCTGTGCTTACTCCAGCTATGGGCTTGTCCGGAACCGACTTCCCTTTAATGCTTTTGCCTAAGTTTTCGTCTCCTTTTGCATCTTTTAATTTCCCAGTTGTTTTAGTTTCACTTATGCCTTGTTTTTTAACCTGGTCCGAAACAGAGGCGCTATTTGGTTTTCCAGCCTGGTTGGCCTTTATTTCTGTCTGAAACTTAGCCTGTGCCGACTCCCTTGCCTTGGCCTGGCTGGTCTGAAACTTACTGCCATGGTTTGCAATAACCAAGTTACGGTTGCCATGCTGTGATGATTCTGATGCATTTCCTATGTCCTTGACCTTTTGTATAAATATTCAATGGTCTAAACAATTTTTAAAAAAATCATGCATAATTAACCTGTTATCTTTTTTTAAAGGCAAAAAATTAATTATCTGATAAAAAACACATTTTTTTAAATGTCATAATTGTCTGTGATAGAGATAGGAACCCTTAACTTTAAAAATTTATTAAATCAAAATTTGTCATGTTGTCCGATTTCAGTACTTGTGTTTGATTTAAAATGTAAACAAAGATACTTGATTTATTTTAAAGATGTCATTCATTATATGTAAAGACATCCTGAAGAGTTATCTCCAAGATTTCGTTTTTTTATATACATGTAAATATCAATATACCATTCTATGGCTGTATACCCTTCTAAATCAAAATCAACACCATAATCCATAAGCAAAATGAAAAAAAAAAATCTAAAATATCACTGTACCATTCGACAAGCAAAAAGAATTTTTTATTCTAAAATATCACTGTCACTCATGCAATGTCAAAATCAAACAATACCCTCCGATCTCCCTCGCCCTCAACCTGGCTCTGAGCCGAGGCTTTATTATCAGTACGACTTGGTGTTACACCCTCCTCCTCTTGGATTGTTTGTATTCTTTTGTTGCCGGGTTTCTATGACAACAATGGAATAATGTAACATTCAAGAAATCATACTTTATAAGCATAATACTTGAGGAAGTCTAAAAAGTTAAGAGATCTTGCGAATACTTTTGGGACATTTTTTAGATTACTTTATAAGCATAAGTTTAGAGATTTTGCAAAAACTTTTGAGACATTCTTTAGAAAGATATTTACATGGAGCAGGACTAATAAAAAGTTCTTAAAAAATAGATCCTGAAAAAAGCAAAAACCAATCGCTGGCCTAATTGGCTGCCAAATGCCAACACTGCATGGTCATTTTTAGCTAACTGTGCGATTCCATCGGCTATATATAATTCCATTTCTTACATTGGTTTTTGCAAGGTAATAGGAGATTTTAAGAAAAGAATATTCCTTAATGGCAAAATTATTCCACGAATGAAAAGTTTTTGTCTGCCAGTTAAAATTTGTTTGTAAAAATTTCTTTCAACTAGAATCAATTATAGAATATAAACTTTGCAACTATCTATTTTAAAAAGAACAATGGAATTTATAAATCGGCACAAAATCTCAATATTTTATATAATATAACTGATCTTTTTCCACTTTGATATAAAATGTCTTTCAAAGATTGAACAATGGCCTGAATACGACTGTATATACATGACGCGCATTGTGTTTGCTTTTGCAATGAAAAAGGAAGTTAAATCACATTTTTTTTTATCTATACAGCCATCTAAATAAACAGCACATGAATTTAATATATCATAAATTACAAATCAATGCCCCTTTATCTGTGGAGCAACGAATATTTTTATTAGCTTACTTCCTTTAATAAATTTATGGAATTCCACTGGTAAGATTAATTTGAATATTAAGGTAATGTTTACCTTAACACTTAAAGAATAATGCTTCAAAGATAAAAGTGCTAAAAATGTAACTAATTTTAGCACAATATAATCTTAACATTTAATCCTGTATTGTATATCCGAGGTGAAAATAGAAAATGGATTTCTTATACATGTATATGAATAATTGATTTCATTTTATATAAGTTTTTATTCACCACCACACAATATTGTCAGAAAGGAATATTCGGGTGTCTTCTACTCTTCACTCTGTTTTTTTGACAATTAATCAAACAATTAATTGTAAAACACAAATGCACCCTTCCAAAATTGGTAAATTGTTTTTTTAAAGTATTGATGAAATTTCTATGATTTTGAACATCCAACCTTGAAGTCAAGGTCATTAAGGAGTCAAGGTCAATTTCAAGAGGTCATGAAGCTCTGGCCTAGATCGCTAGTATATTCTGTCATCAAGAAGGAGGGGCTCAGACTTAAGTACTGAAGGTCAGTGTTATGACCATTGTACATGTTGTCCGCAGTCAGACAGACAAACCCAAATAGGTTATAAACAATATCCCCATGATTGATTAGTCAATGCCAAGAGGCAGTGAGGAATGCTGTCTAATGCTGTTAACAATAATTCAAGCTACCTACCTCAAAGCATGCAATAACTTTAGCTATATAAAATCAATTATTCTATGAAAATCTTAAATCAAATACATTCCTATTTTCATTATATGAATCCCTAACATGCAGATAAATTCTTGAATTTGATTACACCTAGCAAAAGCTATACATTAATGTAAGACGGTCACTTTTTTTTTCTTTTTAAAATTTTTCTGATTTCCACAGGAGGTCAAATAAAACAATTTATATCCTGATTTCAAAACTAATTAACAATATCTATCATTACCGATTAGAGACATTTCCTAAATTTACATGACTGTACATCTTTGTAATTTAAAGTAAATTAATTATATATTATTATTAAATTTGCCAGGTAAAAGGAAAATAATCAAAAGCCTGTTTGCAAAGCTAAAATATTTATATAAAAAAATCTTTTTTTTAAAAAAGCGTGATTGCAAATTAAATACTTAAAAAAATAAATTAAAAAGCCAGACAGGAAAAAATACATTTATTTAAAGTCAAAGGCTAAAATGTTTAAAAATTGTAAGAAAATGATTTAAAATATTTAAAGAATCAAAAGCCTGACTAAAATGCTTAAAAGTAAATTAAGAATCAAAAGCAAACTTGGAAAGCTAAAATATTTTTAAAATCAAAAGCTGAAATATGTAAAGAATCATAAGACAAAATATTTAAAATTGGCACAACATATCTGAGCGACCCACATCCTACGGGGATGGATATAAACATTAATGTACATTAAAAGAGGAATCTATAATTATCACAAATTTTGCCATTTTTCTTAACACGTTCATAATTAAAAATTAATGTTGTAAACACATTAAGTATTAAGTATAGTGATAGTAACTTCTCTGTGTTACCAATATTTTAAGCTGTAGACTGGACTATCACCAAAAAAAATCAGGTTTTTCATAAAACTATCAGGATTTCGGTTGAAATGCACATTTGACCATTGATGGAAATTGATGATAACCTTGTCAAACTGTGACAAAGGACCCGAAAAAGGGAATTATGACATGAAAAATAGCATAAAATAACATTAACATCTCTTTTTTTATCAGTTTTATATCATATCAAAGCTTATAAGGTTATTATAATGGTGACTTTCCTGCTTTTAAATACTGTAGTTGGATTTAGGCCTAACAGCCCCTCAATGCATTATTTCAGGTAGGTCATAGGGCGCCCAAGTTGAACCACAAATTGTCTGAAAGCTTAAGCTTAATAATCTCTGTACATGGATGAATCCAAAGTTCTTAACAAGATTCAAATGGACAACAAAGAAGGGCAAGTGATATTATGTTGGCAACTTAAATCACTTGGCCAAGCATTCCCCTCAATTATCTCTGTTTCCCCACATAAAAAGCAAAATTTATGTGAAAAAAATATTGACCAAAAAAAACAATATTTGTAAAAAAAAAATAAAAAATAAAAATGAATTTATTAGGTATTACTTCTGCTAGGTGTACGAACATGCATAAGTAATTGAAATTCTACTACAAATTGACAATTGTGAATGAGCATACTTTTTTCATGTCGAGAAGTTCCTGAAAAGTTGAAGCCGGTGCTGCCTGTAAAATTAGATAAACCATTTCTTATTGGTCTACAAGCAATAAATATACTATGACTCAGGTTTAACCCTCAAACTACCAGTGGGTAAGTGTGGCGGCATGGTTATAGCATCAGACTTGTAAGTCTAACGGATCTCGAGCTATGTGGGTTCAAACCCCGTCAGAGGCAAGCTGTTGTTTCCTTGAGCAAGAAACTTTGCACTCATTGCTCGATACTGGTTGGTTCCAGGAATAAGTTTGAGAGTGTGTCTATAAGTTTACAGCTTCCTACATAATTTAACTAAAATAAATTCTGTATAAACTAACCTATTAGCATAGAGCTAAGCAAGCCTGCGCAACCGTGCAGTCTGATCAAGCTATATTATAACTGAAGGTAGCTAAATTGTTTAACTTTGATATTGAAATCCCTTAAACTTTGAATGGACTTTTCTAATTTCAAAGCAGGGCAGATCCATTTTCACAAATTCAGCAGGTTGAGGGTTAAACCACTGCAAAAAGCAAAAATTTTCTTATCTTTACTCTACATATACCTATACAGTTTTTGATAACAACATTTTAACACAATTATATGTATTATTAACACTTCTCCTAGAGAGACTGTGAGCAACTTTTTCTCTGAACATTTTCAAATTCAAGAAAGAAATTAAAGAAATTGTCAAAAACCCACCTTTTTATAACCACCTGATGCCATACCGATAGATGTATATTATCAAGAAATTAAAAACCTTTCTAAAATCTTACTGTGAACTTACTTATATAGATATTAAACTGAGACTGTTTTTTGACATTTTAATAATCTTTAATTTATTGATGAAGATTATGCATAAAATCTATCAATGATACCGGCATAAGGAAGTCTAAATATGTATATTAACGAGACGATCGAACAGTGTTGTTTTTTTTTAATCTTGTCATGATAACGTGCATAATGTTAAAGAAATATTGATAAAACGCCAACTTCCTAGATCTTCAATGAACATGACCTGATCAATAATTTGAATCAATAATTCCAATCAAGCAAACCTAAACTGAAGATAATTTGATTAGAATAATAAATCTATAATTTACATGTATGAAAAAATTAAATCAAACACATCCAAGATGAAATTTCAAGTGATTTTTTGCCAAGAGACACTGTGTAATTTCTTAAAAATGATGAAAAACTTTTGTTAACTTATAATTCTTGAAAAGAATTCATTTATCAATAGCAGTCGTTTTTTTTACTATACTTTTAATTCAAAGAGCAGAATGATTGTCAACTACAAAGCATTAGGCCATTTTCTTCCATATACTAATAACCACATTAGAAATGTACATGTATACCCCAAAAACATAGAAAAAACTGAAGCCTGTAAAATACAGTGTAACCTCTGTAGAGCAACCCTCTAAAGAACAATAATCTATTTACAACAACCACTTCAATTCTTTCCAAAGTTAGAATAAATTTAACCTCTCTAGAGCAGTCACCTCTCCACAACAACATGCACAAAGCTTGTTCTCCCAAAGGTGGTTGCTTTGCAAAGGTTGTACTGTATCAAACAAATATAACAAGACCTTTCCATGAACAGCTCACTCCACTTTTCTCAGTGAGTGCTAGATAGCTAAATAAAAGTAACAAAGAAAAGGGGGCATAACTTTGCAAAAATTGTTTTATGATTATCTGGCCTTTTGAAATGGCATCCTTTAATGACAACAAACAAGTATACCAAGTTTGAATTTAATAGCTTTTTATAGTTTCTGAGAAAAATAGATCCAAACAAAAAAGTTAACTTCAATGCCTATCGAAACACCAACCAGATAGTCATGACAATAGCTCCATAATTTTTCTCTAGAAATTGGAGCTAAAAATAGTTCTATTATCATGAACAATTATATCTTGAATGATGCATATATAAACTTGATTTCTGTTGATATGAATGCGACAAGGAAGCACCAATATTTGAAACAACAAGGAAGCCACAAAAATAAATAATCATTATTCCCTCATTTTACAGTGTGATATCATATATCAAGGGTTGGTAGCAAAACTGTTGTAAGTTCTTCTTAATTTCATATAAGTTACTGCAGTTTTGCAGTCAACCCTGGACATTCAATATTCATTTTCCATATTCATTTACTACATACATGTATATTCATTTTCCATATATCCATATAAAGAGAAATGAAATATATTTTTACTCCATAATAGATGATGAAAAACAAGTGTGACAGTTGGTGAGAATAAATGATTATATTTCATTATTACTCATCGATTACCATAAAATATTTTATTTCACATGAGTTAAATACATAAAATGGTATTGATTTATTCTTTTAGCAAAAGTGGACAAAAACAGCATTTCAATTCTTATAAAATAGATATAATTATATAACAATGAGTCTGCTAAAATGTCTTTATAATTATTATACCAATATATCGTTATGAAAATGGTTTCAATTATTCATGCATACTTTTATTTATTCTGTTGTAATTTTTCCAACTGTAAAATTCACCATTATTGAAGGCCTATGTTTACATTGTAACTTAAGAAACGTTACGCAAAGTGTTGTTCAAATGGAACTAATTCTTTTTATATTTATTCTGCAATTTCCCTCAATGCAGCTCAATATTGGTTAAAACTTAATTCAGTTTAATTCAAACAAAAGTGCAAACGTTTTAAAACAAACAGAACAAAGTTTGCAAATGACATGTATCAAATATGTACCGTACATCTTATACACCGACTAATAAATTAGGTAAAACTGAGCAAAGAAACAATAATTACTAACTTGTACTTGTTTCCAATTAAAGAAAACAATCATTTGACCTATTCTAAGTTTGCCTTTCATCGACTATATCCATTTCCAATTTGACATCTCCAAAGATGGTTTCTATAGTTGTTTTCCCATTTGAACTGCTTTAGGTTCACTTAGGTCAAATAGCACGCCCTTTCTATAAACTTTTAATTTTTCTAAAGATTTTTAAAAAATTGCATTAAATGTTGCATTAAAACAACCTCAATTCTTTAACCATTTGATATATTAAATTTGTGGCTGTCAAAAACAGTAAATTCATGTTCAAATTTTTTTTTGTTATATGACCAAAAGCAGGCGTTTTTATTAAGCAGGCTTGAAATTATACTTCTGAAGACTTTAAAGAAATTCCATTAAATGTTGAAAAACTAAATATCTATCTTTTTTGGATTCAGATTTTTTTTTCAAATTTTTTTTTTGGCACTATATATACATACATATACATTGTTTATAAAAACAAAAACAATTAAATGATTAGTACCAACAACAAGCTAGGTAAAATACAAACATAAAACATAAGTATAATATAAAAAAAAATATTTCTAATTTTTTTATAATGTAATGACGCCATCGGCACTCCTTTTAAAGGAACAAAACTTGATAATATCAATTTTAACCATGGGTGTAACTGAAACCAAGGTTCTCATTAACAAACAAAATAAGTCATGCACAATTTTAATACAATATCAAAAACCACTTTAACAGCCCACTACAATATTGTATAAAACTTCATTGCAAGTGCATCACAAACATAACATAAAGAAGGAAAGCACTTAGTGGTGTTCAACCTTTACCAAAAATGAAATACAAAATATAAAACAAAAATATGTCATAATCCTACTTCAAAGGTCCACAAAGAAATTACATGCATGTAATTACGTAATTATAAATATGTATTATTCAACTAAGTTTTAAAATATACATGTCCATGTGATAGAGAACAATTATTTCAACACTTGCGATTAAATTTTTACTGAAATCTTGAAATTTTCGACAAGCATTAGAGAAAGCTTTATAACATGCAAAAGGTTTTGAATAAATAGTTAAATTGTAACTACAAGCAATAACTGTTAAGTTCTGTATGCATTTAATTACTTATACAGTTTTATAATTTATTATAGCTACATACATGTATTACCACCTTAGCGCAGTAACAGGTTAACTACTTAAATAATCTTATTGGAGTTAACCCATTACTGCACTAAGGTTATAATAGGTGCTTAATGGTGTTTTCGTTTTGTAAAAATTGTTTTCAAAACAATTTTGAAAATTCAATTTTCTCTTTCATCATTTCAATGAATTATTAAAATAACACTCAGAGAACAACTGGTTATAGTGCAACTGGATTGTGAACAAAACTCAAACCAACACATGTTTTTAAAAAACCCAAAATATAAGAGATAAATTTAAATAGAATCTACCCAAATACTTTGAGTGAAACCTCTTACGATGCTTGTTAAATTATAGAAATATATTTATTTGTAAATCAATACAAATACAAGAGTAAAATAAAAATTTAATTAATCTATAAATCAACAAGCCATTATAACTATCGCTTATAGAAATAGAAACTAAATTTGCAAGGTGAATGTCAAAACGCTCGATTTTGCAATGCAGATACCAAAAATGCAACACTTTAGCCACCAGTGTTATAAGAGCCAGGCTATCTTGTACATTCATGCAGTCTGACCAGGCTTTATAACACTGCTCCAAAATTTTCATCCTGATACCCCTATAATTTATAATAGACTGTTTCAAAATGGAAGTTGGACAAGTTCATTAATATAATTGAGCAATTTCAGGGTCGAAAAAATTTAGTTTCCCCTCAAAATACAATTAAAAGGTTTTACATAATATAATTACAAAAATAAAAAAAGAAATTAAATTTTATTTTGGGATAGGGCAAAAAAATGCCCTTGCAACAAAACCAAAAAACAGAAAAGGACCAAAATTTGAAAATTGTTTCCTTTGAAAAGGCATTTGGGGGGAAGTTCTTAGAAAATTTTGGGGGAGCTTTTAAAAAACCAAATAATTATATATAACATAAACCCTTTTCCTTTGTTAAAAAAATCTTTTCAAAGAAAATAGGCCCCGGGGGGAACCAACCCGCATAATTGAACAAAAGGTTAAAAAGTTACTTTTATTTATTGAAATGGTAGAAAATTTTTTTGTCTAAACATTATAAAATACCATGGCAATGGTGAAAAAGCAAATTTAAAATTTTAAATTTAATTATAATTTTTTTAAAAATATTAAATAATTTACAGATAATAACATTATTTTTTATTAATAATTTTAAAAAATTTCCACCTGGAATTTGACCCAAAAATTGAACAACCTTTTAAATACAAAACGATCATGCAATAATAACCCTTAGTGCCATGCTTTTTTTAAACCGGATCCTGACCCGGGGCGATTTTTACCCGAACATAAAATAATACGGTAAGTCTACAAAAATCTTGCAATCTGTCCGGCCTTTGGGTTTTAAAGAATTTTTGTTTTAAATAAATTCATTATAAAAATCCCATTTTTCCCCCAAATTTCAATCGTAGTTAAAGGGTTTAAAAAAACAAAAGGCCGTTTCAGCAAAACTATAAAACAATTGCTTATTTAAATCAAGACGGGCGGGATGTTTGACAGGGGGAAAATTTAAATTTGTAATACCGCAATGCTGCAAAAAACCAAGCAACTATGCGTAAAAATTTAAAGCTAAGCTTAATGAAAAATAAAGAAGATTTTTTAAACAAATTTTAAAATTTGTTCCCAAGATTGAAAATACAAAGCTTACCTTTTTTTTAAGATAATTTTTTCATTGGGAAAAGGTGAAAATCAATTCCCTGCGGGCGGGCCCAATTTTGGACCCGGTTTAATTTTTACATGGAGGAAGACTGCCTTTTTTTGGCTACCTGGGACAAGGATTGTTAAACCCTAAATTTTTTGGTTTATTTTGGGTTTTCGAAACACCCTTGGCAAATACCGTTTGGTGCTGGACGGGTTTTTCGGATTTTTAATTTCCCCTTTTAAAATAAAACAGAAACAAAACCAAAAAACAAACAAAAACTATTACGTGGGTTTTTTTAATTTTCTAAAAAATTTTGTTACCGTTTAAAATGAAAAACTTTTTGATGTGTTTGTGAAAATTACCAAATGTTTCTTTAATATGTATCTCAAAATGTTACAAACAATAAATTGTTAATACTGAAATCTACAAAATTAAAATATTCGTAGTGGCATCTGCCATAATAAAAAGAGATATTTTTCTGCGAAAACTTGTGTGTTTGCTTTATTTATTTTATTTTTTTTGCTCGGGAATTATTCATAAAAATGGTAGGCCTATTTAATCATTTTCTTAAAAAAGAAATAATTGTTTTAGTTCGACCTTCTCGTCCGGTCATCAACGGTCACCAGTTTCCAAAGACCTTCTTCTATATTGATCGATTTTTATCAACTATATTCCTTGATACAAAACGTTTATTTATCCCCTTCCCCCCCCCTAAAACAATGTTGAAAATAGTTAAATGAAATACCATTATATCATTAAAAATGTTCCCCGCAGGAAACCATTTTACTTGTTATATTCTGACAAGAACACAGATTCCATTTATTGGTGCACATATTATGACTGCAAAAATTCCCCAAAACTGTAGTAACTTCTATAAAATAAGGAAAGACTTACAACAGTTTTGCAGCCAACCCTCAATATGAGATATTTGGACATTTACAACAGATAACATGTTACATGGTGACCTTGACATTTAAATACATTTATATACAACATTTATTGACACATCTTATATTCGTACTTGCTTTTTAGTGATTTCTTCCTCATGTTTTGATTCAGCTTCCTGCAAATGTTTCGAATTTCAATATATATGTACCATGTCTTTTGGAATATATCATTTGTGCTTTTATTGCTATATAAACTAATACCTAGTTTTAAATCAGTTACTTGAAATTCTGATTTTTTTTGGATTTTTTTTTCAAGTGTGGTTTATGGACATGTTAAAAATTCCTTTGTCGTAAAATGGCAACAGAATTTAATCATAATTCACACCTTGGCTTTTAAAGAGACTCATTTTACTCTAATTTACCTAATTTTATATTCAATTATTATTTTTTTTTTTTTTGCATGTGTGAGTACCTAATCACATTTTCAACTTACAGGTAGGGAAAGTGGCTCTACCCTTAAAATTGTGGAAATATTACATGGTATTTTTGCAAATGGGGAAGTAAAACTTGATTTCAATTGTACTTTAGGGGAAAATTGCATTATTGTAAAGCCCCTGTTATAGATAGGGAAAAAATAAAACCTGAAATGGCGTAAAAAAGGACATTATCATTTTAATTGAAACTTTTTGGATAATGTGGTCATAGCAAAAAAAGATTAATTGCGGGTTATTATGACACTTGAAATTAAAAAAACATTTTGTCTACACAATTTTCTTACTACTCTAATCTTCAAGGTAATATAATGTAAGTTTATTAACCAGATTTAAGTGAAATTAATAAGAGTGGACAAATCAATTAATATCCGATTCAATGTGTAACTTTCAAGTTTTTTTTTTGTTTTTTTTTTTTCAAAATATAAACTTTTAAAAGAAAACTTTCAAAACCCTTTGCTTTCGATCTGTCACAAAAACGGCCTTTGTTCTTATGTACTTTAACGGTTAAGATTGAATATGATATAGCCTACGTCAGAGCATGTTCTGTAATTAGAACTTCAGCAATAACACAATAGAATAATCTAAGATTATATACAAAAGGGTTAATCCAACTTTAAAGCAACTTGACAAACTGTATGCTTTTTTATACTTTAAGCTTTAAATTCAAGTTAATCTTCAACGTTGTACTTAAAAATATCTTAAATTCACTGGCTCTTGTCTCTTACGCAAGATAGCGTGAAGATAATATGTTGAAAATGTTATATAATTGTAAGGTATCCGAAGCATTTAAAAAAAAAAAAGCTTTTCAAAAAGGAAAGTGGGCAATAAGAAATACAAATAAGTTATAATTAGAATAAATCTATGCTTACATTTAACAAACCAATGTCAAGCATTGCACTGTTGTTTAAATAAATAAAATTTCTAAATCTAGCAGCAACAAGAACAAGCCATCTTTTCAGGAAAATGGATAAATGAATGATAAATTGTAAATATATAAAGTTACCTTTCTCCCGTTGGCAGCCGCGCCCTGTCTCGGTGTGTTCTGTGGTTTAGATCTGTCAGTTGTGCTTCCAGATGCTCCAGGATCCGTTCCTCTGGGAGTCTTAGATGTCGATGATGACTGATGGGGATTTGGACTCGCACCTGTCGAGCGAGCTGGTGCTCGTGGCCGGCTGCCGCCTTGGCCGGCGATTTGAACTTCTTCAAACTGACGATTTCTCTTGGGTTGTTTTGGGGTTGCACGTGCAGTGGCTGGAGCTGATTGGGTTTCTTTTGGTGCTTCACTTGAACTACCGCTTCCCATTGTTAATATCTACATTTCTGAAGGGGAAAATTGCTGAAGAATAAAAATTGAACCTACAGGGATTTTTTCCAGGATTTTGTGAACATGACCCATACCCATGGAATTGGGAGATGTTCAGCAGATGTTTTGTTAAAAATTAATGCAAAAATGCATGACTTTAAATTTTGCAATGATTAAATGAATGCAAAGAATCACTGTCTAGGATACATGTAGCATCTTCAAACATTTAAGCACCATCATAACAGTGAAGAAGCCCTTATTTTCAAAGATTTTAGAATTTGATATTCAGTATATTTATTTTGTAACTTTCAATTTGGAATATTTTCCCTGTGGTTTGGGAAAATAATATACTATATTCCATGTAGAGCATGACCAGATATCAGCTTTAAAATAAGCCAAAAAAATCCCTGATTTTCAAATAACAAATTTAAAAAGTCCATCTCTGAGATAAAAAAAGAAACAACAAAAAAAAATCTTAATTTAAAAATGACTTTATTATCGTAAAATAAAGATAACTGAAAAAGTATGACCATATATATACATGTATATATATATATTCTTTTACTCATAGAAATATTACCAATTTTGTATTTTCCTGTAGTACTATGTAATAGTCATTAATTCACATTACAATTTACACCAGTCCACATTTTAATTATCAGTAAATATCTAAGTATTATTAATAAAATTTTGATATCATAAAGAAGTAAAATTATTATATAATACTGCTTTATTAAAAAGGAAGAAATTGACTGAAAATTGTTAAAATCTGATATCATATACATGTAGCTTGAACATGTAGGCCTAATTAAAAATAAAATCTGTCAAAGACAAAAAAAGACATGATAAGGGGTAATAACCATAGAAGTTATTACTATTCTGACATATTTCTTTTCAAAACAAAAAATTTCAAAATATGTCATTCAGAAGTAGTGTATGATATTGTAATAAAATGCACGTATCTACCTTGAAATTAACAATCCAACACTATATAAAATTCAAAAGTGGAGTCACTTAAGTTTACTTCCTATATAAATAAATAAATCCAGTTTTTTTTTTGTAATGGTATTGAACAAGTTTAATATTAATAAATCCAACACAACTGATAAAATCCACCAAAAAATCACTTGATGTATTAACAGAAAAATAACAATTAGATTTTTTTATACACTTTTCTAAATAGTCAAGCGATATCTATTTTTAATCAGCTTCAATTCTGAAATGATCAATACTTCAGAATAATTGGCATTACTTTATAACAAAAGATATAATCAGTTTATCTTTAACACATTCGCGTGTTTCAATAATGAATATAGAATAGCAATATTAGCCAGTATAAGCACTATTGTACTCCAAATCCTTTAATATGCCCACAATGTACATGTCTATACGATATGGCACTGTCTAATAGACCACATATATATTTCTATACCAAATTAATGAACTGTAAAGAGGTAGCTCACTTATTTAACTGTGGAATCTATAAATTATTTAACCGTGTTTCATTTTACTTTGTAAGTGTACATTTCACTTTTGCCAAGTTTTAGCTGAATTTTACCGTAGATTGCCAAAAACTGGGCCAAAATATGACAGAAGATTATGGATCAATGAAATGTCAGAGTTATTTCAGGTGCAGATAAAACGGATATTTTTCAATACACCTATTTAGGGCTGTGTAAACATAATAGGCTCAACGGAGCACGACCATTGATCGTCGTACTGGCTGCCTAGCAAATATGTAAACAATGATCAAAACTGTCCTTCACCTTCGATCAGTGTAATCAGCAGCTTGATCATACTATTCTGGTGATTGATTAAATTTTCAAAAAGCTGTCAAGTGATACTGATTAAATTATCTATTTAACTTAAGTAAATTTATTAGTGTGAAATAATTAATGAGATAAGAAATTGTACCTAGATCTATGCAGATATATATTTATCTATTTAAAGAAAGATTTACACAGCTTCAGGCGGTTGTAATATATTACATTTCAAGACAGTAAGACGAAACATTTTCCCGCCAAATTTCTTAGCCAACTTTCCCGAATACGAAGCGGGAAAATTTGAAATCAATTTCTGGTCATGATTTTCATTGGTCATCATGACCATAACGATTGTTTTTTTTAATTTCTGCGATACCGGTAGATCTAACAGTCTAATTGACTAGGTAACAGATGTTTTGATGTCCTTCATGTAGATCTAGATCTCACGAGTTTTAAATAGATCTAGTAAGAAACTCATTTTATAAATCTAGCTCTAGATAGTATAGCCCTCTATACTGTAAATGTGTGTTTATTTATAGTATAGAGGGGAAGATCTATATCTGCCGTTATCTTTTAATTATTTGCTTACATTTTTCAATTAGAATCTAATTATAGATCTAGAATGCACAGATTTCCTAAGCATGCGTCAGTTGCTTCCCTTTTCACCAATATTTTTTGCACCTGACTGTAGACTCTATATGTGTAATTGTTGCAAAGGATTCCCTATAAACAGTCTTACAGATATAGGCTACATCTAGATCGAGAAAAAGTGTTTGGTTAGTTAAATTATGCACTTCTTCAAACTATTATTTCAGATCTAAAGGATACACGTTGATAGAAAATAAACACAAGGGAGGTAACCAATAAAATATGTTGAGTCGTAAGTTACTCATTATAACCAGGTTTGCTTCCCTTTAATTTCGTACGGTAGTGAAATCAGAAACTTGAAAATGTTAGTTATCCAACTTATCGTGGAATATAATGCACATGTACTAGATTAATAATATCTGTCATATTTTGCGGTTCGGATCGGAATATCCGTCCCGAGGTGACCCGCCCATTGGGCGGTAACGAGGCTTGCCAAGTTACCGCCCATGGGCGGGTGACCGAGGGACGGATATTCCGATCCGAACCGCAAACATATGTCAGATATTTTTTCTTGCATATTCTACCATATTCCATTATATTTTAAATTCTTTATCTTTATTTTCAATGAAAATTTATATCATTACAACCGTAACTACTTTCTTACAACTGCGTATGAATTACAACTTCATTCATAACGGTAAAATGACGTCATCCTAACCGTGCCATTGTACAGCACGCGACTCATCTGGAACCCCCCATGCCAGATGAAATTTCCGGTATGGGTAAAACTCACGGAAACGCCAGTCTGACATGCAAGAAATGATGTTAAACTGAGAATTTACAATTCAGAATGGAATGATAAAATGATAAAATCATTGCTCATGAGGACATCACATGTAGCACCAACTTCTGCAAGGTCTATATGTCTATTATCCCTTTGAGATAGAAAGTGAAATAATATTTCATATTACATAGCTGAAATTTTAAATTTGGAGAAAATTGGAACGAAAGAAAAACTTACAAAACGCTATTAGCACAGTAACATTTACGTGTGCATGTAATGACAATAAAGTGCACGTGATTACTGTTTATATAACACGTTAATTCGATAAATTGAGAAGAAGAAGTCATACCTGTTCATTTCCCCCTTTTACATTGCCACAATGCGTCTACATGTGATGTTCATGAAGCGGTCAACATGCTTCAATTTCACTAAGCAGTGTGAAGCAAGCGTGTTTTAGCACGAAATATTCGTGCTATTTTGGTTCCCGCGTCTTTACTTTCAATTTGTACTGTGCTCACAATGGTCATATATCACATCAGTCTGTATGTGTATGATTTTGCCGCCTCTTTTGCTGTCATCTTGGGGTTTTAATCCCACGGAAAGTTCATGTTCAATTGAAAAACACACCCACATGCCTTGCACGGCGACTTGTATTGTATTGTTTCGCAATATTGAACAAAAACTGATTAATTTTCGGGAGTTTTTTTGTTATTTTCGCTAGGTATAACGATTTACGTGTTCTCGATTCTTCAATCTATACTGTAATTACGACCAGATCGCCTAAATATAAGCATACGTCCGTAAGTAAGTTGCAAGTTCAAGTCCACGGGAATTTTTTTCCCAGATAGAATGTTATGCAGTGGATAAATCAGTTGTTTCATTTCGATGTCTTCTTTTTAATTTTCATAACTTTTTTCTCAAAATATTGATTCCCCGGCCATAATGGTATAACCTTCCCTCACATGATGAGAGAAAATTAAATGTACTAAATAACCAGCTCACTCAGATTATGTTTTAATTAGATCTATTATCAGTTTCAAAGATTGTATTTTTTACACGTAGGTGTGTCAGAAATTGATGGAAAGGGTCAATTTCTAACTCTAAACTTTGATCCGTCGAAAAATAACCTATGAGGTCAATATTTCAACTTGGTCAAACTCTAGTGTTTTAGTTAGTACAGTGGCGACTAAGAACAAAAACATTAATCAAATTATGTTTCTTTTTTTTGTTAGGTTTTACGTCGCACCAACACAGTATAAAACATTTGGAAATTTTCCAGCATCACTGTTGAAGAAAGACCATTCGGAACTTCCTCGGCTATTATATATAATATTATCTATTATCCTTATCCGAAGACTGGTAGAAAGGGCCGAGTAGTTGCGATTGGAAGACCTCAAGACCTCCATGCATTATTTCAGCCATGAACAGGAAACATGAGTAGAACCACCGACTTTCCTTAACCTAGCTTGATAGCTTTCTCACATGAAAAAAATCCCAAATACCTGGCAGGACCTTATTCCACAGTGGTGAGGGGGCAAGGAGTGTGATGTCAACGGTTCCGAGTTAACATGAGTAAAATCTGTCTGAATATGTTTTGGGTAAATAACAGTCGTATTTAAATTATAACTGACTTAAGCATAATCTCTTAACATACATGTTAAGGGGAGTGGTGGTTGCCTAGTGGTTAAGGTGATTAAGGTGTCTCCCTTTCAACCCAGGGATAACGTGTTCGAGCCCTACTCGGGTCACGACCATGTTTCAGTACTGGTTGGTTCCAGGAAACGGACTCGAAAGCGATTAATATAAGTTCGCAATCGAGCAAAAATAGATACGTTTAAACTAACATACATGTTGTAATTCGTTATAACGTTAGTTTGTTCCTCGATTTTATTTTATTGCCGAATAACGAACATATTGTTTTTAGAAGGAAAAACTATACGTTTGGAATTACACCATTTTCATTATAACACACAATGAATTAATAAGGGGATACGTTTTCGCATGACCAGCAGTAAATAACATTTTGTTCTGAATGAATGTTTTATACTAAAGTTGATACTCTGAATGAAACACAATACTTGAATCAAACAAATGCTTACTGTTTATATAATATAAATAATTTATTAATTACTTTGTATACTATCCATTTCATTTACAGTAAACGGTGGCATATATTTATTGCAACTGGCTGTCAAACGCACGACCGTGACACTATACGATAACTTAATATAAATGTACGTTTATAAATATATTCATTACCTACATAGTACATTTTAGTTATATTAGGCCTAAAAATGTGCTGTTAGCGTAATACATATACTAGATTTATTCTATACGGACCACGAAAAAACTTCGACACATCGAAAAACTCGACACATAAAATCTCGACTCATCAATAGGTTTTTATAAGGAATATATGAGGGAAAAAATCGGGACTTTCATTTTACTTCGACACATCGAGAAAATCGACTAATCGAAGTTCGACTCATAGAAGTTCTTCTGTATATATACACAATTCATTGGTGAAGGTTCGGTTCCAATTTAGTTAAAGTTTAAAAAATAATGATGTAACAATTGAACAATATTATGTCAAGTTCAAAGATGAAATAAGTCTTGAAATAAAGATGCTAGATTTATGAACCTTGTCATTCATGATGTGAGTAAGTCCAAAGTATAAACCAGGTATAATTACGAAGATAATACTTTAAAAAATATATTAATTTTTCATTCAAAAAAATAAATGAAGATAATCCTGGAAATACAATCTGTATTAGTATGGAAGAACATGGACAGACTGAGATCCCTGACCACTAGTGGCTGCAGCATCATTTTCAAACACCAATGTAGAATAATAAACACCCAATAGTTGCTCCGTCCTTTTTATATTTTTCTGGTCCTTCGGGATCATTTATGCCAGCACTATTAGGTGTTGAGAATTAAGTACCGCTCAAGCCGGTGCTAGGGGGCGTGAGGGATGTTGCACTTCTTCATTATCCCTCATGTACAGACACAATCAAACCGAGTCTGCAATTTTCATGTAACTTTGTTGTGATTAAATCTTCCAACGTATCACTTTGTTTCCAGATTTCTATACTGGTGGCAAAAGGTTTTAATATCACATTCAAAAGACTAGTTTATACATATACTTGTATTACCACAAGATGGCAAATTTGATAGTAGAATGCTGATCTTTGGAGCACCCCCAAATCTACGAGATATATTTCTTGTCCCACCACATGCCATAATTTGTATTCATGTGTTTAAAACTTAGACTTTCCAGCTTTACTCACGGAAGAACAAGAACATGCTTTGGTGCACTGTTGCATTAATTTGTGGGTACACGAGTAGACCCACCAACCTTCCATAAACTAGCTTGATAACTTCCTCACTTGAAAGGACTCAACATTCCTCTAGTAAGATTTGAACCAACAGTGTTGAGGATCAAATAATTTTAAGACTGACATTAACTACTCAGCTATAGAAACACCTATTACGGCCCGCACTCTCAGAAACACTGAAATAAATATAAACAAGAGCCCGGTTTGAGCCGGTTGATGCTCCCCGAATTGGTTTTGGACACAGGAAAGTACACCTCTTGTAGTTTCAGAGTAATGTCTCTTGAAAAAGTTCAATGTGCTATAATTCCAAGATTAGGCAAGGCAGAGTAACCATTCTTTGAACTGCACTTCTAATCAATGAGATCTGTCAACCAACAAAGTTTCTTGTTAAAACCTCTTATGGTTTCCATGTCAAATGCCCTGACAAAGTTCAAAATGTAAAAATTTACAAAGGGCAATAACTACAAAATTTGGCATGACAGAGTTCAAGTTCTTGTGCTCTGCACATCTACTCATTGAGATCCATCAACCTACAATGTTTCATGTTGATATCTCTTGTAGTTATAGAGTTATTTCCCAGACAAGACTTTTTTTAAAAGGGGAGATAATTCAAAAATTGGGCAAAACAGAGTTATGGTTTTTGTACTGCATTTTTACTCAATGAGATCTATCTACCAACTAAGTTTCATGTTGATATCTCTTAAAATTTTAGAGTAATGTCCCAGACAAAGTTCAAAAAGTAAAAATAAAACGCAATAACTCCAAAATTAAGCAAGGCAGAGTTATGATTCTTGTGCACTGCACATCTACCCATTGAGATATATCTACCTACAAAGTTTCATGTTGATATCCCTTATAGTTTTACAGCTATGTCCTGGATAAGATTTTTCTAAAAGGGAAGATAATTCAAAAATGAGGCTTAGTAGAGTTATGGTTCTTTTGCACTGCACTTCTACTCAATGAGATCTATCTTCCTATAACGTTTCATCTTGGTATCTCTTATAAATTTAGAGTTATGTTCCAGACAAAGTTCAAAGTGTTAAAATTAACAAAGGGCAATAACTCCAAAATTAGGCAAAAAAGAGTTATGGTTCTTGTGCATAGCACATCTACCCATTGAGATCTATTTACCTACAAAGTTTCATGTTGATATCTCTTATAGTTTTAGAGTTATGTCCCGGACAATATTTTTCTAAAAGGGGAGATTATTCAAAAACCGGGCAAAATAGAGTTATGGATCTTTTGCACTGCACATCTACCAATTGAGATCTATTCACCTACGAAGTTTCATGTTGATATCTTTTATAGTTTTAGAGTTATGTCCCGGACAAGATTTTTCTATAAGGGGAGATAATTCAAAAACCGGAAAATAGAGTTATGGTTCTTTGACACTGCACTCCCCTCAATGCCCCTACCACTGTATGAAGTTTAAACAAATTATCTCCAAGGGTTTTCAAGTTATGCTCCGGACAAGACAATGGACGGACGGACGGACAAGTTGGTGACTATATTCGGGGAGCATAAAAATAATGAGCAATTATCATATTATTGCAAGCAATACAAAAGTCCTCTACTGGTTAGCACCCCAGCAACATTTGAAGGGTCAAGGCCTATGTGCTAACGTGTCAACATTTCTCTATTTTAATTAAATTTGTTTGAAAAGTTACAAGTTCTTTAATTATAATCGAAGATATATAGTTTTTTGGGATGGCCAGACATACAGACAGATAGACTTAAGGCAAATTTTTTAATGTCCCTGGTTGTAACCAGAATATGTGCCGCGTCACGACAAAACCAACATAGTGCGTTTGCGACCAGCATGGATCCAGACCAGCCTGCGCATCCGCGCAGTCTGATCAGGATCCATGCTGTTCGCTTACCAACTCGATTACAAGTAGAGAAACTGATAGCGAACAGCATGGATCCTGATCAGACTGCACGGATGCGCAGGCTGGTCTGGATCCATGCTGGTCGCAAACGCACTATGTTGGTTTTGTCATGGCGCGGCTCATATTACTTTAACACTTAATATAAAAAAGCAAAATTCTTACACCAAAGAGGAGATAACTACTGAAATAAAGATGCTAGACTTATGAACATCGTCATACATGATGCAAGTGGTGACAAACAACAATTATCAAGTAGAAACCATTTATAGAATCAAAGAAGAAAAGTGAAAAATATAACAATTTTCAAATATATAAAAAGTAAAGTTTATTTCTTGTAACATAGTACTACAACATGACATTGCAATGGAAAATACAATATATCATTAATAGTAACAAAGAAGAAAATTTAAACAAGAGGGCCATGATGGCCCTAGATCGCTCACCTGAATTATCAAACTCATCCAAACAATTACCTAGACAAGCATTCTGACCAAGTCTCATGACAGGTGAGTCAAAAATGTGACCACTACAGTGCTAACAAGGATTATCCATATTTGAGCAGTGCGACCTAGTTTTTTACCCAGGTGACACATATTCAAACTTGACCTAGAAATCATCAAAACAAACTTTCAGACCAATTTCCAGGATACTTGGATCAAAAACAGTAGCAACTAGAGTGTTAACAAGATTTTTCTATTTTTAGCTCCGGTGACCTAGTTTCACATGCGATTTCGAACTAATCCAAGCAATTACCTAGACAAGCATTCCTGACCAAGTTTGATGATAATCGAGTCGAAAATGTGACCACTAGAAATGTTAACAAGGTTTTTCCATATTTGGGCGGGTGTGACCTAGTTTTTCATCCAAAATGACCCATGTTTGATCTTGACTTAGAAATCATCAAAAAAAACTTTCAGACCAACTAACAGAAATATTTGGATCACAACAGTAGCACTAGAGTGTTAACAAGATTTTTCTATTTTTAGCTCAATGTGACCTAGTTTTTCATCCGAGATGTCCCATGTTCGATTTATTCCAAGCCCAATGACCTATTCAAGTTTCCTGACCAAGTTTGATGACAATTGAGTCAAAAATTGTGACCACTAGAGTGTTTAACAAGGTTTTTCTATTTTTAGCTCCTGTGACCTAGTTTTTCATCCGAGATGACCCATGTTCGAACTCATCTGAGCTATCACCTAGACAAGCATCTTGATCAAGTTTGATGATGATTGATGCAAAAATGTGACCGCTAAAGTGTTAACAAGGTTTTTCTATTTATAGCTCCGGTGACCTTGTTTTTCATCCGAGATGACCCATATTCGAACTCATTTGAGCTATTATCTAAACAAGCATCCTGACAAAGTTTGATGATGATTGGGTCAAAAATGTGACAACTAGAGTGTTCACAATGTTTTTCTATTTTTAGCTCCTGTGACCTAGTTTTTCATCAGAGATGACCCATTGTTCGAACTCATCCAAGCAATTGACTAGACAAAGCATTCTGACCAAGTTTTTGATGATGATTGGTTCAAAAATGTGACACTAGAGTGTTCACAAGGTTTTTTTCTATTATATAGCTCCTGTGACCTACTTTTTCATCCGAGATGACCCATGTTCGAACTCATCCCCGAGCTATCACCCTAGACCAAACATCCTGACCAAGTTTGATGATGATTGGGTCAAAAATGTGACCTCTAGAGTGTTCACAAGGTTTTTCTATTTTTAGCTCTTGTGACCTAGTTTTTTCATCCGAGATGACCCATGTTCGAACTCATCTGAGCTTTCAACTAGATAAGCATCCTGACCCAAGTTTTGATTGATGATTGAGGCAAAAAATGCGACCCGCTAGAGATGTTCACAAGCAATTGTGGACGGCCGAACGGACGACGGACGACGGACGACGGACATTCACCGATCCTAAAAGCTCACCCTGGAGCACAAGCTCAGGTGAGCTAAAAAAAATCAAACAATTTTTTAAATTGAAAATTTAAGGATTGATAATTCTGACATTATAAAGGTGAGACACAAAAACATATATCTAAAGTTTGAAGCAGATATGCTAAGAAATAAAGAACGTTGATAAAGAACGTTTTTTTTTTTTTTGGGGGGGGGGGGGTTGTGAAAATTGTAAGTTCAAGGGGGATAAATCTAATAAATTTGGTGCTAGAGTTGTGAACCTTGACATGCAAAATGGCCGTAAGGTCATGATGCCATTTATTCATATTTTAAGTTTAATATAAATGTTTTCAGTACTTTTGAGTAATACCAAATTTTGTTATATTTGCCATATTTTAAGTCTATTTGTTGCCATAGCAGCCAAATTTATCAACAAAGTAAGAAAAGAAGATGTTCATAATTTCCATACAGCCATTTACCCATATTTCAAGCTTCATTCATTAGTATTTTCAGTACTTTTTGCATCACCAAGGGATCCAGTTTGGTGGACAGACGGACATACAGAAGGTAACCTAGTCACCTCTGGTTAAACCGATAAGGGACTAACATCAATATTTATGTATCAAATAAACTTAAAATTACAAATACGGAAATTTAGAAATGATAAATTTTAAAAAATTTGTTAAAAACACCTGACATTTCAATTTTTTTACACTCAGCCCATTTTCTCAACCAATCAAAAAGTTTCATTTTTGTATTGGCCCCATTTTCCATATGGTACTGCTGCTCTGTGTTAGAACATAATTTGGCAAAGAGGATGATCTAATATCAAGAACCTAATAAAATAATGAATGTTTTATTAATCTTGCAAAAACTGCCCAAGTTGATGGTCTTTACCAGTCATAAACAATGTCTAAATTGGTTGTATTATATCTTTATTGCAATTTTTGCAACTCATTAAGCAACATGCTCCTCTACCCGTCCCCCACACGGCACTGCCCAGCACACAACTCTGTGTCAATCACTTGCCATAGATATACAATGTTTAATGTCACAGTATCAATTCACATGGAGGTCCTCTATCAAATATTAAACAACTTGTCCAGCAAGCATCAGTCCTGTAAAATAAAATATTTGATTTATAATTCATAATGAAAACTGTCTTTTGGAGAAACAATTTTAACTACTTACATAATTATGTATAGCAGAATTTGAGTCTTTTTTACTAAAGTTATTTTGCTACTCAAAGCATTAAACACCAGTGAATATTCACAGAATAAACCACGGATTAATTCCGGCATCATCCGTAGCTAACGGTACTGGTCAGTAGCTATCCGTAATGTAACCATAATCAATCGTAATAGTTCTTGTATATCCGTAGCGATCCTCGACAATTTTTGAACATGCACAAAAAATTGCTACGGAAAAATCAACTGTAGCGTATCCCTGCTAGTCCGTACTAAACCGTACTGATACGTATTGGTCCGTACCAAAACCATGCTAGTCCGTATCGATTTGTAGTCCACCAACTTGTCAAGGATTTCCACGGTTTGGTACGGAGAACTACTTATTTGTACCGTTACCCTAAGTATAAGCTACGGTTTTGTTTTAATACGGATTAATACGGCATTGTCACGGAAAGCCATGATCGTAATACGTTGTACTACGGAGAGGCAAGGATTAGCACGGTCTTATATGGTTTATTGCGTTGCAACACAAAACGGTACGGAATGGTACGGTCCACCACTGTTTAGTACGAAAAAATTAAGTATCATGTACTTATTCCAGGTAATAAATACTACCTTCTTGTTAAAAACATACATATTTGCGGGAACATTCAATAAATGACAATTACTATTTACTGGCTGCAACTTTATATTGAAATGGCTCAGAATGCGGAGGCAGTGGTCGAGCTGCTTGATGACATGCATAGAGGTAAAAATATATTAATATCGTACTATAATACATCCGCAATAGAATAACATTTAATGTTACATATTTTACAAACATTAGATCGTGAAATTGGAGTAAATATGTACATAAAACAAAGTGTCTCATAAGCCTCGGACCCTGGCCCTTGAGTGATAATAAGATTAATTAACAAGCTTTTAACATATCCTTAAAACATCAACATTCACGATAATTGATGTAATTGTAAAATGAACAGCAAATCTTAAAATTAAAAAAAGAAGCAGTATTGATCAACATTCTTCATTAATGATTACTATAGTCGATACCTAAGACAGACGAGATGGTGGACTAGAGATGGGCTTTTACAAAGACCCCTTCATGTTTAGTATTAGGCTTTAATGGCCGAACTTGTTGAGGATCCGGCGTCCTTAAAGAAATTCACTTTAATCAGACCTGATATGTCTCAGGGGTCGGACGCGATGAGACCGAATCCTCTCCGCCAAAATCATTGAACTCTGCAATTTCTTTTTTTAGGTGTTCTTTTCTTGTGAGGCATTTTGAAAATGAGCATGCAAGAGGTTGTGGACGGATATAATAGGTCCGTATAGATCCGTGGCAATTTGTTCTTCTCCGTATCAATTCCTTCTTCTCTGTATCAGACCATACTTATTCGTAATGACCCGTGCTTATACCGTAACAGACCGTAGTGTATCCGTAGTGCGTCCGTCCGGATTTGTGTCGCTCCGTATCAAACCGTGTCAGTCCGTAACAATTTATGTCTCTCTGGGAGCTTTTGGTGGTAAATCCGTCAGACTCCGTAATATCGGAAAAATGTCGAATTTAGAATCGAGACATCTACGTTAAAAAATCGTTACATTCAATCCAATTTAAGTTATACAAACCCTTCAAAAGGCTTTTTATCCCGAAACCAAGTGCCTATGGTGTTGAGGGGAAAATGTTTTGTTTTTTTTTCACTTGGCCATCAAAAGCCCTTTTCCTTCCATTTAAAGTGATCAACAATTTTCTTGAGTAATTGTCTTAAGAACTTACCATGGTTTGATATTGGCTAATGTATGGGAGGAACTTCTATAGTAAGGCAACAACTGTTCCTTTGTGGCCTAGTAATCAACAAGATACAGATTTTATAATGGTTAATTTTTTAGAATTTCAAAATGCTATAGGAACTCAGGAATAGGACAGCATATTGCGGTGCATAGTTTCGAACTTTTACAGGCTTTACTTTTTTTGTTTGTCCAACATTTGAACAGCTTTTCATATAATCCAATTGAATTGTCTTGAAGTAAGTAATCTCAATATAATATAATCTGCTAGTTTAAAAAATAGGTGAAATCAAGAGCCATATAGAAAAAGAAACCATCAAATTTGGCCACTTTTTTAAGTAGCAAGTCTAAATGTTGAAATGATATTATATCTTAGAGGTCATGCACTTGGATAATATAAATTGATATCAAGATAATTGTGAGAATTGTTTTTAAAAGCCGTTACAGGATAAGAAATATATGCCGCAATTTGCGGTTCCACCTCGGAGTTCCTTTTAATAGAATATACATGAAAAAGAAATAATTATAAATATTTTACTTTTAGGCTCAAAAACAGACCCCTGCTTAATATTTTACTTATATCTTTAAAATTGTTTTCATCAAACCTAAACCCCTGTAAAATACTGAGAATTTCTGCTCTTAAAGGAAGGAATGTCTATCCTTAAAGCAGCTTGCCTCCAGATTTATGCCAATGTCCATGAAAATGTATTTCAAAATAAAACATTATTAAGTGGACAAAGAGTGCAGACACTTACAATTCATATAAATTACTGGTCAAAATATGCAAAAAATAACTCTTAATGCTGCAATGTAAGCAACACAAAGAAATATGGTGATAATTACAATGAAATCAGTCCTTAATTGCACACATGTAAATTATTACTTGAATCTTGATGCTTTTACTTTTCTAAAAAATGTAATGAAAGCTTGATTTTAATGAAAAATATTGACTCATTTGGAAGCAGGTAGCTTTAAATATCAATTCAGAGTAAGGAAAATGCTGATATATATTATTTTTAATATCATTTATAAGAATATCATGTATCATAATTGATTCTGATTCCAAAATGTTCATGAAAATGATTAAATGTACACAAAGATTATTTTACACTACAAATTTTAGCTTTGATATTAAATTCACTTACGGAAAAGATGGTTTAAATATGACTGCAAAATTGACAAAGATAATCTAGCTGTCCTTGAAATGAATCTAGATCCATCTTTACTGGTAACATTTTCATTTGTAATTAAAGGGACTCCACTGAGGTTTTTTGACATGAAGGGGGCCGAAAATATTTTTTCAAGATTTTTGTATATCGTAACTAGATGTGTCACTCCATTTTCCAGAAATAATTTTATTGTGCAAATTGGCCCAAAAAATGAAAACCGTTGCAACGCTTTTCACTCAAATCGGCCAAAAATGGCATAAAAAATTGATTATCAATTTAATACTGTGTGTATTTATATAATTATCATCTTCTGCTTGGTTTTAAATTTAAATGTACCAGTTGATTTAAGAAAGATTTTCATAATTTATCATTTTAGGCTATTGGACCTCAGTGGAGTTCCTTAAGGTTTATCATCATTTATATATGGTTGATAGTTAACAAAGTACATTGTATATTGCTTATTTGAACCATTTAAAGTACAATTCCTGGAAGTCACCAGTACTCAATGGGTGCCAAATTTTTATTATCTTTCTGGATTTAACTTCGGCTTTAATTAAGGTAGTCATACTGTAATGCATACATGTACTTGCCAAAATTCCTTTACATCGGCCATTATATCATAATAAATCAATCATTTCAGGAAAGATATTTTTCACAACCTTCGGTATTCATTATTTTTTAACCATTAATAATCAGAATTTAGTACATAGTGATAAAGGATGAGCGATTGTTGATTATGATAACCTAACCAATTGCCAAAAATAAATTTCTGGAAATAATCAATATGCTAAGATAATGTTAGAATTGTTTTGGCGGCAAAGCATTACCTAAAGACGACCATAACATCTTGGAGGTTGATCACCATTATGGGTTTTCCAGGATAACTAACCAGTTTCTCAACAAGTGACCCGACTACTAATCTCAAATGAGCTGAGTCACGACAAAACCAACAAAGTGCGTTTGCGACCAGCATGGATCCAGACCAGCCTGCGCATCCGCGCAGTCTGATCAAGATCCATGCTGTTCGCCGGCAGTTTCTCCACTTGTAAAAGAGTTGGTAAGCGAGCAGCATGGATCCTGATCAGACTGCGCGGACACGCAGGCTGGTCTGGATCCATGCTGGTCGCAAACCCACTATGTTGGTTTTGTTGTGACACGGCTCAAATGATTTCTGTATCAGACAAATAACCAGTCCGCACAATATCTGAGGTCAAAAGCCACAGTGAAATTATGCCATGTCAAAGGATGGAACCCGCAGCTCCTAATGTCAGAGGGGATTAGGAAAATGATGCTCTCCCTGATGAGCTAAGCAAGCAGACGGACTTGGTGTCAACAGAATAAACATGGTCCTGAACATTTGTGGGTTGAATTTATTTATATGCATTTTCAAATGAAATGATTTTGGTGTGTATGTTGATACACAACAAAATTTGTTATAAAAACATGTTCAATATTGTTGGTATTTTTTTTAAATTTTGCTGACATAAACTTGCCTTTCTTAAGAGAATCAGATAAATTTGTAGCTTATCCTTGCTAACATATTACATCCACTTCAATAACCATGGTCAGATCTACAAATGTAAAAAAGAACATAATTATCACAACTTGGTTGTTAATATTTTTTCTGAGGCATATCTGTGGCTGTTACAAAAGAAACTTTGTACAGAAATTATTTTGCACAACAATATAGTGCTTGACAAGTGTTGTTCTTTGAACTTCATATTATATCAGTTAACATGTATTAAATGGATGCATACACTGAGTGACATGATGTAAATCACTTTAAAGAAAGTTTGAATATTGTTAAATATTCCAGCAGTTTCTGGGTTTTTTTTGTCTGTTTAACTAAAACCAGTTAAAATCTCAATCACTCCACACGTAATGAGCACGATGGGCAAAATGTATAATATTTAATATGAAAAATAACAATTCAAATACTAGATTATTTTCTCCCCCTCTGCTTTTATCATGGCTTGGGACATGCTAGTAGTTAAAACTGCACACATCCGGGTATTTTTGAATTCAGGATTTTTTTTTTAATTATACTTTTTTCAATTTGAGTCAAAATTTGCTTTTTTATGGCAAATAAATAGTATTGATTTACTAATTTTACTCTAATATTAAATAAATATTATACACTGTTGCTAAATAAAAACTAAGACATAAAAGGATACATTGTCTTAATTCTGACTTTGTAAGTTTTCTAAAGAACATTAAATCTAAATATTTTACTAAATCATTAAGACATATAATAAAATATTCCCCATAAAAACAATATGAATCTGGGAGTGTGCTGTTTTAAAACTAGGCAGCATTGGGAGAAGTGTTGAGATTGTCAAAACCTTTGAAGCTCTGAAATGTTGAATGGATTTAAGTCAGTCACTGTACGTTGTAGGATTGGTCACAATAGGTTGTAGGGTTCAATGTCTTTTCTAGAATTTTAAAAGTACGGGTGTATTTTCCCCCTCATTAAAAAATAGGTTTTTCAAAAACAAGGGGTGCCAGTAAAAAGAGTAATTGTGTAAAAAAATTCAATGTTGTTTATATTGAGCCAGAGCTAATATTTTTATTTTCTTTAAAATAAAAAGATAACTAGATTGGGTTTTTATTCATTAAAGAAACAAATCAGGGATGGCTCAACTAGAATATGTCTGCAGCTATTTTTATCATATTACACATTATTATTAATATCGAGTTATGAGTAAGGGTTAGTGTTATGTGTTAGGGTTAGAGTTAGGATTATTGAACATGAATTTTGCTGCAAACAGATTCTAAAAGTGCCGTTACAAACTTTATAGAAAAAGGAGTTGTCAACGAAAAAATATTGATTTTATTTAGCAAACTCCTCACAGTGATTACCTCCCTTGGCAGATTGTAATCACTATACTAACAAGGGGAGATCACTGTGAAGGAGATTGTTTATTTAGTTCACAATTACCCCCCTTTGGCTTCCCCGTGTTCATGTAAACAAAATAAGTTGTCTAGACCTTTATGCTTTTTGAGAAAACTGATCAATTCAGATGCAGGATTTCACACGTGTTTCCAAAATGTGCGCAATCTTTAAAAAATAGTGTGAATCCCGCATTAACAAGTCCTAGAATAGACACTGAGGTTTAAGTCACAAGTACACACATCTCCCACCATTCAACGGCCGCCAAAGAGCTTCAATAAATGCCAAATGTCTCTGTCTGACCAATAACCGGAAAAAGTTTTGGTCTAAGATTGCATGGGCCTCGTCGTTAAAGTAAATTAGTCAAAAAGCTTCCCCAATTAATAACTATTGGGAAAGCTATGACCGGTTTGTAAAGTCTTGTAAATTGGTCAATGTCATTACAAAAGCTAGTAAGATCAAATATTTTGATGGAGAGGTTTGTCACAACTGGTATATGTCAATGACCAATGGTCAGTACCTACATAATCTTGTCTGGCCAATAAGTGAGGAAAACTTTGTATAGAAAAGAAAATTTGTAAAGATCGAGATAAAGTTAGATAAGAATAGAATCTGCACTTCCCCTTCATGGCAGAACTATGATGGGGAGGTGCAAACAATCAACAATCATTGATGCCAGGAAACCTGGAATTAACTTTCTACAGAAAGTTGATCTGTCTAGAACGCCAATTACTTTCATTATCTTTTTCATCTACATTTTCTCAACCCAATTATATTCTTTTTTATTCATTTGCTTTTAACATATGATAAAGTATTTTCGCTTTCAAATTTCATTTCATTCAACACTCGTAGTTTTTTCCATTTCCTTGACTATTATTCCATTGTTTCCATTCCAATTTCCATATATTCTCTCCCTTTCCAATTATTTTCATTCATTTTTCACTTTCACATCTCCATTTTTCAAAAATGTCTATTGCTGACCTCTTGTAGTTCCTTCATTTGTTTCATATTTCAACTAACACTTTCCATTTTCATTTCTTTCATATTTCAACTAACACTTTCCATTTTTCACTGCACTAACTTTTCATGCCCTATTTCCATTCTCAAAACTTCACAATGTTTTAAATTCATTCTCATTTCCATCCAGGCAATTCACAATATCCTTTTCTATTCATATCACAATTTAACACTAACCGCAACATATAATTCATAATGGCATTTATTTATGTCCCTCCCACCACAATAAATACAATATTACACCTTTTCAATATTTTACCTCTCTGTTCTGTACTTGCCTTGTCTTTCACACTGCTGAGCAACTAAAAACATTGCCATTCTTACCGTCTTGTCTTGGTAACTTGATGGAAAATATCATCTAGTACTCACCATTTAACAACTATTTTTGAAAAGAGAAATGCAAGTTATTGTACATTATACATTCTTAACAACTAATATATTCGAATAAATTATTTTAACTAATAAATAATTTACTATGAATGAAATTTTGCTAAATTCTTTACTTTTTAAAGTTTAAAGATTTAAAGACATTATAAACTATGAAAGGTCGGTGGTTCTACTCGGTCGACATGAAACAACTTCTACTTGGAATAAATGTCAATACATTTGTAAATCATTGAAACTTTCTTACAAGATACTGGAATCATTAATTGTCCCGTAAGATCAACACACACACTTCACCATTTTCCAATGAAACAACAGATCTCCTACAAGAAAAATACAGAAGAATTGGTTAATAATCAGTACATTTTAATACAAGATCATGAATGATGACCAAATTAAAGAATCAACAAAAAGTATAAATGGCAATTATTAGACAAATTATCAATTATCAAAATAGCTATCCGGTTAGCTCAATAGGCAGAACTGTGAATCTGGCAACCTGAGTTTGATTCCCTGACAGTGCAGGTCACTTTCATTGTGATTGATCACTAAATTCTTACTATGGCAATTCACACTGTACCGCTGCCTTGACATGTACAGAAGTAATCAGTTCATTGTGTAAGTGAAGCTAGGCAATCAGTACAGGTAAACATGCATGATAGCATGCCCAGTAACAATGCAGTGGCCAAATTGAGCTCTGGTAAATTCAATGTGGCTTATTGCCGTGATCTGGAGTGAATTAATTAGACCTGTCAAGACCTGTTAACAGGCAGCATGCTCCCCTTAAAAAACAGAAAGTAGAAAAGGGGGGGGGGGGCATAATTCAACAAAGTGCCTGGCAGAGTTACTTGTCCTTGATAGCAGTCAAGTATTTTAAGTTTATAGCAAATGTGTGATGCTTTTTGTTTTTAAATATAAACTATTTTAAATTTAAAGGGAGACAATTAAGCAAAACTAGTCAGAGTTATCTGTCCATTAACAAGGACTGTCGGAGGACAGTAACGCTCGACTATTCGAAAAGTTGTCACAAAGGTGTTTCATTGAGTATAATAATGCTTACCTATATGAATACATAAAATTGTCCGAAAAGGTACAAACCCTTCAGTAGTTATGGAGATACCGGCTTACAAGCAAAAATTTACCTAGAAGTCGAAAAAGGGGCATAATTATGCAAAAAAAAAATCAGAGTTTTGGGACTTGTGCCAATCATCTTAGATAATCACAGAGAACAAGTGTGTGAAGTTTCAATCCATTCTCTTCAGTAGTTATGGAGATACCAATTTACACGCAAAAACTTAACCAAGAATTGCTAAGTTGAAAAAGGGGCATAATTATGTTAAAAAGCAAATCAGAGTTATGGGACTTGTGCCAATTATCTAAGATATCTAAGATAATCGCAGACAACAAGTGTGTGAAGTTTCAATCCATTCCTTTCAGTAGTTATGGAGATACCAGCTTACACGCAAAAACAGGGACGCCCACAAATGGGTGACTGCATTAGCTCGATTATTCTGCGAATAGTCGAGCTAAAAATGCATACCAATTTGATACAGCATTTTTTAAGTGAATACTTATAATTATATGATAGCTTATTGGATGTGAATCTATACGAAAAACTGCTGATAAAAAGGGATAGGGACTACATGTTAATGTGGTTGTTATTTTTTTTCCACTCGATTAAAAAATATTGTTTCCCTTAAAAAAGCTTTGTAAAGTATCACCTTTTTTTACTAATATTTTTCTTAATATTTGTTTACTTATATGATGCTAAAATAACATCTTACATACACTAACACTACAGGTTCCATCTATATCAAGTGATAAAATCTATACAAGACTTATCAGCGTCAATTAATTTTGTAAACAGGATAATGACATCCTCCTAAGTACGCAACACATTCATAAAGGTGCCCCAATGACATCATTTTAAACTGACATTGGTGGGGTTTAAAGAATGACTTATCAAGCACTGATGTAAACACAAAACAATACAGTCTGACACGCAAGTTTAAATTGTTGAAAATTTGATTAAGTTATTCTTGAATAATAAGGTGAAACATTGTTTTCAAATCATATTTTTTAGTTTCATAACTTTTAAACCTTAGCGAGAGTAGGGTGTGAAAAAGATTTACAATGTTTTTCAAAAAATGGCAGCATAGTAATGTCTACTTGCTAAAATAGCATTCGTCATTATGATGAGAGAAAATTTACTACTCCGGCCTACAGGCTTTTTGTCAATTACTATGCTTCAAAACTCTAAACTGGTGTTAAACAGTCGATAAACAATGCTGAAATGGATATTATTGCTTAAGTTACCTTTAATGATTTTTAATGTTCTCAACAAATCATTCAGTGTATGCATATTCAGTTTGAATAGGCCTAAAATAAAATATTATTCCCCCTCCCACAAAAATTAAAGCTACCTAAAAATCGTACTGCCTAGAAAATTTTTTTTTTCTACTAAACATCAGAAAGCAGAGGGTGCCAACAAGGCTGTCACATCTTTTTATTAGTCCCATGTTTTTAATAGTAAAGATAAAATTTGGATATATGTTGGATAAAACATGGTTCTAACCTTTAAACAGATGCTTAACATTCACATTTTGTTATATTTATAACTTAAACCATATAACTTTGAAAGGAAAAAATATTTGGGATAACAAAAAATGTTATTGACCGACCTTACCAAAACTGGTATGGTTGCAACGGACTGGGATACAAAGATAATTTTAAGGCTTGCTGATGGATACATGAATTAATAGCTTGGTACTTAAATCTTTTGGAACCTATACAGAAATTTCTTTTCATCCAAGTTATAAATAAATGAAGTAAAGGATTTCTTTTACAGTCTGACCCAGTTATTCGACAACCTTTTATTCAATACCCAATATTATCCAAAGTAGATCAGCAGTCCTTTTTTATCTCTATATAATTAGTTATAAAGATTGTCGACCGTTTATATGGCCCTATATAAAAGGTTGTTTGGAAATATAACCCGAGCCGCTTGGTTGTTTGGCCATATAACCTGTCAGGAATATTTATAAGGAATAAATATTTCTGCAAACTTCATTTTTAGAAAAAAAAATGAGATTTCTCAGCCGTGTATATTAACATCACGGTTATAAAATCAAAAATTGACGTTACAAACGTGCAGTATTATACAAGAAGCGCCGCAATGCGACGAAAACCAGGTTTTCAACGTCTAAGTTTTGATGTGACAGCAATCAATAGGTCAAAGTGCACTGAAGTTATTAAGTAGAAGCTGAAAATTCTATTGTAAGCAAATGACTTTGAACTTACTCCCAGATATCTAAGTGGCAATCCAAAGCTGCCACTCAGCAAGTTTGGTGTCAAAAGGTCAAAGCAAACTCAAGTTATAACATGAAAACTAAATACATGTACATTAACCTTGATCACAGACACCTTGGTAGCAATCCCAAGCTGCCTCTTGATATAAGCTACCCATTCATCAAGTTTGGTGTCAATAGGCCAAAGCAAACTCAAGTTATTGAGCAGAAACTGAATTTCTATTTTTTAGTAACAGTGACCTTGACCTTGATCACAGACACCTGGATAGCAATCCCAAGCTGCCTCTTAATATAAGCTATCCATACACCAAGTTTGGTGTCAATAGGCCAAAGCAGCAAACTCAAGTTATTGAGCGGAAACTGAATTTCTATTTTTAGTAACAGTGACCTTGACCTTGATCACAGACACCTGGCTAGCAATCCCAAGCTGCCTCTTGATATAAGCTACCTACACACCAAGTTTGTTGTCAATAGGCCAAAGCAAACTAAAGTTATTGAGCGGAAACCAAAAGTTGACGCCCGCCCGCCTGCCTGCCCGCCCGCCCGCCTTCGGCATTACAATAAATTAATAAATCAATATAAATACAAACATATTATTCCAAATACATTAACTGAATACCTCTTATATTTTTAAGTAAATTTTGGTCTGATTTTACAATTTTAAAAGAAATTCACACCTATTATCGAAGCCAGAGAAACTGACACTGATCCACCGTTGACCGTCCCAACTTGTGAAAAATTAATACCCGTTCGTGTATTTAGACAATGGTGATAATTATTCTTGTTTTTTTAAATTTCAAGCCAGTTATTTATTTAATTATTGGACGGTTAAAAGCATTCAAATTACTAATTTTTTTTAAAACAATTGAAATAGAGAAATAAATAGAAAAGCAAATACTACCATGTTTTTGTATATGAAAAATTTCTTTCTCTATTTCAAATCAGTGCATTATGTCCACTATCAAAAGATATTTTAAAAGTGAATATGTACGTTATTTAAAACTTACACTGTGTTGTTACTGTAAATGCTTAAAGATGACGGTCATAATTTTCATGTAACTACATATTCTACATAATGGAGAATAAAATGCAAATAATTTCATGCCTCCAATATGCCAATAAAACTTTATTTTGTACACATCTTTTGTTGTTCGTTTTTTTTTTTTGACTGACTTATGGAAACAAGTGTGTTATTAATGGTACTTTTGCTATGATTGGCATATGACAAAAAAGTTGGAATATTTGTCGTCTATCACTATATTCATATTTTGATTTTTCAAACCCATCAATTATTAAAAGTAAATTTTCAATCCAAAGCAAGATGGACTGTACCTTATTATAAACACTGTGTCCTGACTTGTTATCTATAATGAGACGTACCTGTGAGATACTTTAGTAGTTTATTTCAATCATCTCTCCACACTGGAGCAACTCCAAATCTGACAAATCTTCACCAATGTCACACAACCATCCACATTCCAACATAAATCCATCAACACAACTTCCGACATCAATCTAGAAATCCAGCCAACATGTTGCAAGGGTTTTCTGAAATGTCACTGGGGTTAACAGAACAACATTGCAATCTCAAAAAGTAACAGTATAACCTATACAGTATTTCCATTAAGCAAATACAATTCATTTTATTTTGGTGACTGTCCAGCTTTAAAGGTAGAGGAAAATGTGCCTTAATGGCATTGTTTCGGACAAAGACAGACACCTATTAAGAGTAGAACCACCAACTTTCCAATAGATAGCTAGTTAAACAACTTGAAATGGAAATGCCTTTATTGAGACTTACTTGTGACTTCAAAAGCAAATTTTACCTGACCATACAAAGTGTTCATCTCTCTCCACACTGAAACAACTTCCAATCTAACAAATCTGCCAGCACAGAGGTGTAGAAAGCTATTCCATACCATATCCTTCTTGCGAGTATCATAGTCGCTGGACCTCTCGAAGAATTGATAGTCTCGATCAACTTCCACCATGCATGTCAAGTTCTTCATTACTCTGTCACAGGTGTGCTTTAACCATCCATTTTCTGACATCTATCCATAATCACATTTGATGCCACTCAAGCCATTCAGACTCCATTGTCTAAAGGTTTACTGAAAAGTCACTGGGTTAACAAAACAACATTCCAATCTCAAAATGTTAACATTGACCATATCTTAAACTCTGAACTAAAACGATAACAATTGTTTAGTTTGTTTTCAAGTCATATGGCGACTGGCCGGCCACCTTTAATGGGGTAGGAAATTATGCCCCAAATGTACATTGTTTCAGGCAAGGGCTGGTACCAGAGTAAAGCAACCAATATTCCAGTCTACCTAGTTATAGACTTTAAAGCTACAAAATACAATTCCAATGTACTGAATGTGTAACTGATTTATTACTTAGCTACTCAAAAATTGAACCCACCAATTACATGTTGCACACCGGCTGTCCTGTGATTTACACAAACTCAAAATAGATGATTTACCCATGCTCCATCATGTCACTTTCCAGCACAATCATTTCACCAATGTCACACAACCATCCCCACCATCACAACTTCCGACATCAAGCTAGAAATCTGGCCAACATGTTGTAAAGGTTTTCTGAAATGTCACTGAGGTTAACAGAACAACATTGCAATCTCAAAAAGTAACAGTATAACCTATACAGTATTTCCATTAAGCAAATATATTTCATTTTATTTTGGTGACTGTCCAGCTTGAAAGGTAGAGGAAAATGTGCCTTAATGGCATTGTTTCGGACAAAGACAGACACCTAATAAGAGTAGAACCACCAACTTTCCAGTACATAACTAGTTAAACAACTAGAAATGGCAATGCCTTTATTGAGACTTACTTGTGACTTCAAAAGCAAATTTTACCAGACTATACAAAGTGTTCATCTCTCTCCACACTGAAACAACTTCCAATCTAACAAATCTGCCAGCACAGAGATGTAGAAAGCTATTCCATACCATATCCTTCTTGCGAGTATCATAGTCGCTGGACCTCTCGAAGAATTGATAGTCTCGATCAACTTCCACCATGCATGTCAAGTTCTTCAATACTCTGTCACAGGTGTGCTTTAACCATCCATTCTCTGACATTTATCCATAATCACATTTGATGCCACTCAAGCCATTCAGACTCCATTGTCTAAAGGTTTACTGAAAAGTCACTGGGTTAACAAAACAACATTCCAATCTCAAAATGTTAACATTGACCATATCTTAAACTCTGAACTAAAACGATAACAATTGTTTAGTTTGTTCTCAAGTCATATGGCGACTGGCCGGCCACCTTTATTGGTAGGAAATTATGCCCCAAATGTACATTGTTTCAGGCAAGGGCTGGTACCAGAGTAAAGCAACCAATATTCCAGTCTACCTAGTTATAGACTTTAAAGCTACAAAATACAATTCCAATGTACTGAATGTGTAACTGATTTATTACTTAGCTACTTAAAAATTTAACCCACCATAACATGTTGCACACCTGCTGTCCTGTGATTTACACAAACTCAAAATAGATGATTTACCCATGCTCCATCATGTCACTTTCCAGCACAATCAAACTTCACCAATGTCACACAACCATCCCCACCATCACAACTTCCGACATCAAGCAAGAAATCTAGCCAACATGTTGTAAATGTTTTCTGAAATGTCACTGGGGTTAACAGAACAACATTGCAATCTCTAAAAGTAACAGTATAACCTAAAAAACAATATTGCCATTACACATTCAATTCTACATTTTACTTTGGCAACTGTCCAGCTTTAAAGGTAGAGGAAAATGTGCCTTAATGGCATTGTTTCGGACGAAGACAGATATCTAATAAGAGTAGAACCACCAACTTTACAGTACATAGCTAGTTAAACAAAAGAAATGGAAATGCCTTTATCAAGACTTACTTGTGACTTCAAAAGCAAATTTTACCTGACCATACAAAGTGTCCATCTCACTCCACACTGAAACAACTTCCAATCTAACAAATCTGCCAGCACAGAGATGTAGAAAGCTATTCCATACCATATCCTTCTTGCGAGTATCATAGTCGCTGGACCTCTCGAAGAATTGATAGTCTCGATCAACTTCCACCATGCATGTCAAGTTCTTCACTACTCTGTCACAGGTGTGCTTTAATCATCCATTCTCTGACATTTATCCATAATCACATTTGATGCCACTCAAGCCATTCAGACTCCATTGTCTAAAGGTTTACTGAAAAGTCACTGGGTTAACAAAACAACATTCCAATCTCAAAATGTTAACATTGACCATAACTTAAACTCTGAACTAAAACGATAACAATTGTTTAGTTTGTTCTCAAGTCATATGGCGACTGGCCGGCCACCTTTAATGGTAGGATATGATGCCCCAAATGTACATTGTTTCAGGCAAGGGCTGGTACCAGAGTAAAGCAACCAATATTCCAGTCTACCTAGTTATAGACTTTAAAGCTACAAAATACAATTCAAATGTACTGAATGTGTAACTGATTTATTACTTAGCTACTCAAAAATTGAACCCACCATACATGTTGCACACCGGCTGTCCTGTGATTTACACAAACTCAAAATAGATGATTTACCCATGCTCCATCATGTCACTTTCCAGCACAATCATTTCACCAATGTCACACAACCATCCCCACCATCACAACTTCCGACATCAAGCTAGAAATCTGGCCAACATGTTGTAAAGGTTTTCTGAAATGTCACTGGGGTTAACAGAACAACATTGCAATCTCTTAAAAGTAACAGTATAACCTATACAATATTTCCATTAAACAGATACAATTCTACGTTTTATTTCCGTGATTGTCCAGCTTTAAAGGTATAGAGGAAAATGTGCCTTAATGGCATTGTTTCAGACAAAGACAGACACCTTATAAAAGTAGAACCACCAACTTTCCAGTGCATAGCTAGTTAAACAACTAGAAATGGCAATGCCTTTATTGAGACTTACTTGCGACTTCAAAAGCAAATTTTACTTGACCATACAAAGTGTCCATCTCTTTCCACACTGAAACAACTTCCAATCTAACAAATCTGCCAGCACAGAGATGTAGAAAGCTTTTCCATACCATATCCTTCTTGCAAGTATCATAGTCGCTGGACCTCTCGAAGAATTGATAGTCTCCATCAACTTCCACCATGCATGTCAAGTTCTTCACTACTCTGTCACATGTGTGCTTTAACAATCCATTTTCTGACATCTATCCATCATCACATTTGATGCCACTCAAGCCATTCAGACTCCATGGTCCAAGAGTTTACTGAAAAGTCACTGGGTTAACATAACAACATTCCAATCTCAAATTGTAAACATTGACCATATTTTAAACAAACTCTTTTAACTAAACCAAAAAAGATAGTTAAGTTGGTTCTCAAGTCATATGGCGACTGGCCACCTTTATTGGTAGGAAATATGCCCCAAATGTACATTGTTTCAGGCAAGGGCTCGTACCAGAGTAAAGCAACCAACATTCTAGTCTACCTAGTTATAGATTTAAGCTACAAAAGACAATTCCAATCAACTGAATGTGTAACTGATTTATTACTTAGCTATTGAACAATTGAACCTCCATACATGTTGCACTTTAGCTGTCCTGTGATTTACACAAACTCAAAATAGATAATTTACCAATGATCCATCATGTCACTTTCCAGCCACAATCACACTTCACCAATGTCACAACAATCCACATTCCGACATAAATCACCCATCACAACTTCCGACATCAATCTAGCAATCCAGCCAACATATTGCAAGGGTTTTCTGAAATGTCATTGGGGTTAACAGAACAACATTTCTTTCTCAAAATGTAAACACTATAAGCTTAATTCTTATTCCATTAACCAGATACCATACTTTATTCTATTATAGTGACTGTCCAGCTTTACCAATAGAGGAAAATGTGCCTTAATGGCATTGTTTCGGACAAAGACAGACACCTTTTAAGAGTAGAACCACCAACTTTCCAATACATAGCTAGTTAGAAAACTAGAAATGGAAATGCCTTTATTGAGACTTACTTGTGACTTCAAAAGCAAATTTTACCTGACCATACAAAGTGTTCATCTCTCTCCACACTGAAACAACTTCCAATCTTACAAATCTGCCAGCCCAGAGGTGTAGAAAGCTATTCCATACCATATCCTTCTTGCGAGTATAAAGTTGCTGGACCTCTCGAAGAATTGATAGTCTCGATCAACTTCCACCATGCATGTCAAGTTCTTCATTACTCTGTCACGTGTGCTTTTACAATCCATTTTCTGACATCTATCAATCATCACATTTTATGCAACTCCTCGGTCTGAAAGATCAAATCCATCATCATATTCAAGTGCAAGGAGTAGCAAACTGACATTATGAATAGAACCACTGACCTTCCAGTCACTATCTATAGATAATCAACTGTAATTCTCAACTGAAAACATTAATCTTTTTCAGTTCTTTTTCTTAATGAAAAATCTATTTAAATCCAGTAAAATATAGTAAAATACTCAATAATACCTGAAATTGTTCACCAATTTACACAACACAAATTACAAAATTGTGTACAAAAAAAGTCACTATGATAAAATCCTAAAACTAGAAATGTGTCATCATGCCACGGATGCCCCCGCATGCAGCCAAAATTTCAGATGGTGCATTAATTATTTTTTTCATTTTAAGTTCAAAGCCCTTAAAACTTTTCAATGTTAACACAAACCATTTTCATACAATGTTCAAGGCACTGAAATTATTCAGTCTTAACCTTTTAAAAATAGCATATTGCATATTTGTAGCCAAAATAATGGCTAAAGTATGAGTGCTGAAACTGAAAGTTCAAAATTTTTCCAACATTCAGGAAAGATAAGTTTGTCTAAAATCATTGAACCACGACCAAATTCAAACATAAACTGCTTATTCCTAAGATGTATCTATATTATTTTCAAAGTGAAAGGGACATAACTCTGCCAAAAAATCATCAAACCATGACCAAATTCCAACTTGACCTGCCCATTCCTTTGACATATCCATATGTCAAATTTAAGTTGAATATTTAACACTGTTCAGTGTTGGGTAGATAATGAACAGAAACTGTAAATTTAATATTATTTTTAAAATGAAAGGGGCATTACTCTGCCAAAAATCATTGAACCATGACCAAATTCGAACTTGGCCTGGGCATTCCAAAAACATATCCGTATGTCAAGTTTGAGTTGAATGTGTTGTACCATTGGGGAGATAATTTACGGAAACTGAAAATTTCATATTATTTTCAAAGTAAAAGGGGCATAACTCTGCCAAAAATCATTGAACCATGACCAAATTCGAACTTGACCTATATTTTCTCATGACATATCCATATGTCAAGTTTGAGTTGAATGTGTTGTACCGTTGGGGAGATAATGAACGGAAACTGAAATTTCATATTATTTTCAAAGTAAAAGGGGCATAACTCTGCCAAAAATCATCGAACCATGACCAAATTCGAACTTGCCCTATATTTTCTCATGACATATCCATATGTCAAATTTGAGTTGAATGTGTGCAACCGTTCTTAAGATAATGAACGGAAACTGATGATAACAGAATGACAGAATGATGGAAGGACGGCAGGACGGAATAGGGTAACACTATATGCCCCGGCCATTACATGGCGGGGGCATAAAAAAGTAATGTTTAGTAAAATACCCAATTGCTCCATCATGCCTCATTCCAACACATACACAGCCATCATCATATTTGATGCAACTCCATGGTCTGAAAGATCATATCCATCATCATATTTGATGCAACTCCATGGTCTGCAAGAGCACATTCATCATCACATTTGATGCAACTCCATGGTCTGCAAGAGCACATTCATCATCACATTTGATGCAACTCCATGGTCTGCAAGAGCACATCCATCGTCACATTTGATGCAACTCCATGGTCTGCAAGAGCACATCCATCGTCACATTTGATGCAACTCCATGCATGGTCTGCAAGATCACATCCATCATCAAATTTGATGCAACTCCATGGTCTGCAAGAGCACATTCATCATCACATTTGATGCAACTCCATGGTCTGAAAGATCATATCCATTATCACATTTGATGCAACTCCTTGATCTGAAAGATCATAGGGGTATCAAAACAACATTCCAATCTCGTAATTTTAACATCTACAATATCTTTACAAATTACTTTCCTACTAAACAGGTAACTATTTGTTATTTTATGGTTTTAAGTTATGTGGCAGATGAAAATAAGTACCATTAAAGTGCAAAGAGGAGCAATTTGACATTATGAATAGAACCACTGACCTTCCAATCTAGATAGCTATATATAGACAATCAACTGTAATTCTCAACTGAATAAAATAATCTTCTAAAACTTGGTTCTATCCATTGAAATCAAATTAAATATAGTAAAATACTCAATAATACCTGAAATGTTTCACAAATTTACACACAACAGGACATACCAAATTGTTTACAAAAAAGAGTTATTATGACAAAATCCTTAAAATCAAGTAACATATTAAAATACCGGCAATTGCTCCAACATGCCACATTCCAACACATACACTTTGCCAATGTTACACAGCCATCCACATCCTTGTGTATCCACCACAATTATGATGCAGGATCAGGACTCTCCAACCTCTTCTATTCAAAGGTCAAGGTCACATTGACTTTGTAAGTAAAAACGGTTTCTGATCAATAACTTAAGAACGCTTAGGCCTAGGAACTTCAAACTTGGTATGGTGATTTGTCATGACCAGCAGATTACCCCCATTGATTTTGGGATCAAGGGGTCAAAGGTCAAGGTCACATTGACCTTGTAAGTAAAAACGGTTTCTGATCAATAACTAAAGAACCCTTCGGCCTAGGAACTTCAAACTTGGCATGGTGATTGGTCATGACCAGCAGGTGACCCCTATTGATTTTGGGGTCAAAGGTCAAGGTCACATTGACCTTGTATGTTAAAACGGTTTCCGATCAATAATAAAAGAACCCTTAGGCCTAGGAACTTCAAACTTTATATTCTATATGTTTGTGTTTTAATACCTATATTTTTTGTACTTGTAGATCTACAGTACTTGGAAGTTGCCAGGTTCTTCTAATTGTAAAATGTATAATAGAATTATAATAATATATTCCAATATTTTGTGTCTGGAGACCCCTTTGAATAGAAGAGGTTGGAGACCCAAAACTCAATAGGGGTCATCTGCTGGTCACGACCAATCATCATACAAAGTTTGAAGAAATAAAACGGGGGCGGAGCGAAAACACGCTAATTAGCGCCCCCCCCCCCCCATGATAAGCGTGTTTTCGCTTCGCGCCCCGCCATTTTAACTTGTTAATTTTCGACTTTTCGCTTGGCGGGGCACTAACAAAGTTCTATGCTCCTGCGTTTATGAATAAATTATGCAAATGAGCCAGGTTTAGCCGCCATGTTGGAGTTTCGGTCAAGTCAAGTCAAATAGTTTATTTATGTCTCTTCATACGTACAACATGATATAAAACTGTTGTGTAAAACATTATAAAATACGAATGCCTTTCAATACAGAAATATAAGAGACAATTCAATCTATACATTACTTAAAACGTTACATAGCATCTATTTTAAAAGACCAAGTATTCTAAGCGTGTTGGAAATCGCTACCTGTTCGTTTTGAAAACTCGTCCTAACTTACAGTTTCCTTGAATGTAGGAAAACTTGGTTTTGTTTGATTGCATATTGATTGATAGGTATTACAAAATATATATAATGAAAATCGATCAATAAATAATTGTATACGAGCGTTATAAAGTAAATTTAATTCGTCAGAATAATAAGGTTCTGTTGCAGGGTATCGGTAAAAGACTGCTTTTTCCCCGTTTTTTAAATTTATTTGAACACGGAGACAATTTTTCTCAAACAGGTTTATGAATATACTTTACGTTGCAACCGAGTTTACTGTGTGTCCATTCCTTATTTAAATTGTCTGAGAAGTTAAATCCGTTTGTTTACATGTAAATGTGTACCGTCATTTAAGAAATAAAACGGCGGGGTCGCGGAACGAAAACAAGCTAATAATCGGGGGCGCGCGGCGAAGTTTTATTTATTAAACTTCGCCCAGCGACCCCGCTAATTAGCGTGCTTTCGTCCCTCGACCCCGCCGTTTTATTTCTTAAAACTCGCTCAACGCACCCGCGCGACGAAATTTGATATTTATTTAATCTCGCTAACTAGCGTGTTGTCGCTGCGCGCCCACGCCATTTTAACTTGTTAATTTTTTACTTTTCGCTTGGTGGGGTCGCGGGGCGAAAAACGAATGACCATAGTAGGTCGCATTTTTGCTCCATATAGGGGAGGTAAAACATGCGCCTGTAAGAGACATGTTAAAACTGAATTCTTTCCCTTGTCAAAGCTGTAGTTCGACAGTATGAGGTTGTTTCATTGCCACAGTGGGCATTATAGTAAGCTCAGCTCATGAAAACTTTTCTACTTGTATAACAAGGCAATACATCTACAATAGACGCTTCAATATTTCATGAAATTTTGCAACAATTCTTGGAATTTTATAATAAAGGAAAACAATATGGTATAAATCTGTGGTAAATCTAAACTTTATTTTAATAATGTAAACCTTAAGTTTTAATTGTCTTGCGACAGCAATTTGACTGATTATGTACATTTTGAGAGTATGCCCACTATATAGACATGTAACATCCATTACTGACAAAAACACTTGCTTCAAATATATTCAATGACAATATATGATTTATAGGCAAATGTTAGTTCTAAATGACAAGAAAATGAATCATGCACCAAAACAAGTCAATATTTTATTGCTTTACCTGCCGCTGACCAATATCTTTTATGTATATATTTTTATAACGGCTCAAAAAACACAGTAATGCGTAAAGTTCTAGATTACTAGTCCTGGTAAAAGTAAGAAAAACTTACAAACAATTAAAAAAAAACAATAAAAAAAAACAAAAACAAAAAAACACGAAACAAAATTAACTGTACTGTATATGGAGAAAATACCACTTTTTCAATTGGTATAATTGTTTAATATTTAAAAAGAAACTGTTGATCAGAAAGAGCATTTTAACTGACAAGCTATCACCCACCCCTTAAATCCGCTACTGTTTTTTTAAAGCTGCTTGATCTCAAAAAAGGGCGTTTCTGGTGTTGTCGTTTTTAAAATTTCAATGGAACATCGGCTGTGACATTTGTTCAGTGCCAATGCACTGAATAACAAAACGACCGTCAATGCAATCAGGTTCATGATAAGCAAATTTAATAATTATTATTAAATTATCGCAATATATATTGAGCGACGCATTGGTCCGTGTCTTTATTGAAGGGAGCTAACTGCGGTTTGCTTGAAACTTGTTGTAGCAACGGACCGAATTTTCTTACTACGCCGAAGTGAAAATAGTACCTAAAGAAGATTGCCTTTGTATATCATTCCTTATTGCCTATACTGAATCAAATTTAACTGAAATTGCTCAATTTAATTCAATTTAATTATATACATATGATAAAATATTTCTTTTATGTAAGTAATTCTAATCGCAAGTTGGAACTATTTCATTTTACCCGTAGTGTACATACTTCCGGTTTGGACGTCCTTGGGTCAAAATTTGTATGGATTTATGAAAGTTTTGTGGAATTTGATTTCTATTTTTACAAAAGATACCGTGAGTTTAAATGTTTTATTGTATTTAAACAACAAAACATGTGTTTGTATATGTTTTTGTTATGCATCAAATATTGTATATGAGTAGCTAGCGTTACTGAAAACAATTTTTAAGTCAAAAGTGGAAAAGTTTAACTTTCACTGTTTCAAGAACAATTGTGGGTTTTGATGGAGTGGCTCCATGGGTGATTTTCTAAATGAAACATCTTTGAAAGAGCTTTGAAAAATGGTCATCAAATTTTGAAATTATCAACGTCTTTGAAAAGTCCTACACAGAACAGTCAAGGGCTATTGAAGTTGCTCAGTTGTTTGTAGACCAAGTTTGATTTAAGGTATTTTCTTATCAACTTGCATGGTAAGTCATACCAATGCATTAGGCCAACTAATTGGACTTCACATTGAGATATCATGCTATTTTGTGTATGGGCAATATCTCCCCTTGGCCTCGTTGAAGGGAGATTCTGACCCAGAACAAAAGTATCTCAGAATCATGAGAGACATAATACGTACATCTCAGTCAGAATCTAGTCTCAATATTTCAACTGCAAAGAAGACCGATTTTACAAACTGATATTAAATAGACCATCATCTATATAATAATAAGCCCATGCACACAATTTGTTGGGCTACTCAGAATCTAGCTTTGGCATGTCAAAATATTTTAACTAACCAATGCATTAGTGATCTAACTTGTTTCCTACATTTATATGTTTATATCACAAAGATGTATTATTAAATTTAATGTTATTTGTATGACTTCCAATTCAAGGATATTGACTGGTGCAATCAAAATAGTATTGTCCAGTGGCATTGATTCCACTCTGTCATTGATTTAACTCTACTTTAATTTATGCCCCAAAGTATCATAACAATTACATGAGAAAAAAGGAAATTTTTTAATGTCAGTTTTAGAAATCAAGGGCACCAGATAAGATACATGTATATTATGCCATACATGCAGTGTTTCTGCCAGACTAGATTTTTTGGGGGTCATTTGTGACCCTCTGTATAAAAATATGGGGGTCATTTGAAATTATGAAGGGTCAAATTTTAAAAAAGTAAAAACTACAAAAGTAAATCTCAGAACTGTTTGATTTCACATGTTAACTTCAATTTCTCACTTTTTGCGGATGCTAACGAAAAATCTTTTAAGGAAGAACCAAGTCTTATTTGCATGAAAACATTTAACCTGTCATATGTCTGTTTATTGCAGAAACTTTGATATTTTTGGCCACTAAAGCAGAGATGTAGATAACATTGTTATCTATGTCACTGAAGTCTAAAGCCCCTATCTTTTGTGGTGTGCTTGCCATTGTGAGAAAAGCGTCTGCATGCACAAATCGCTCGTTTACACCCTGACCCTGCATGTCTAAAATCCGGATACCGTGACTGATTGTAGAACGGTTAAATGTTGTGCCGATAACAACACACAATAGGTTAGCAACTTATGCATACTTGCAGTTACCGGAAATAAATAAATTTTGGATGGCCATTTCGGATACTCGAACAATAATTGCCGATTTTAACGGGATGGCACTAATAATAGGAGAAATAACTTAATGAAAATGCATCTAATTACATGTAAGGCAGATTATCACTGCATCATAGAAAACGCGCTTTGCCTTTTCCAATGCGTCATTTGTGAAATTATTGTGTCAAAAATGCAAGAAGTGCAGAGTAGTGGAAACACTGTACATGTATATGGATAAATTATGCATGAAACTAGATTGTTTACAAAAACAAATAAAATTTTAGATTATGCACTGAACAATATTTCTCTGATGGTAAAAAGTACCAAAATATTGAAACAAAAATCACTGATCTTCCAGCATTCAATTTTTGTTTCCTTGTTCAGTTTCCTAGGGTATGTTAGAAGGAAATACATTAGTATCCATTCTGTGCATTCTTACTTTGTCTTTGAGTCCCTTATCTGAAGACTGATGGAAAGGGCCGAGAAATTGTGATTAGTAGTTTTGGTAGGTATAGTATGGAAGTGCAATTGATGGAAATTTTAAACATCTGGTAGCTGTCAGACTTTAAAACAATTGAATTGTGTTTTCAACCATAATAACAGCTTTAAATGGTCTTTTTGGGGTTTTAACTGGGTTTGGAGGGAGGGGGAGGGGGGGGGGTGAGGGAAGTGGTATGGGATAATATCTGATCAAAGCATCTTATCCCTGTGCTTGCTCATAGTTGTATCAGTTGAAATGTTGTTGTATATTGCTTCATTCTTTCATTTGAATAGAAATGTAGTAAATTTAATAAGAGACTTCTTAATTTTCTGGTGCTCTCTGAGGAAAGATTTATTCTGTGCTTCCTATAAACTAAACTTGACTATGAAGTATGACATTTTCATCTGCAGGACTTTAGATGTGACTGAAGGACTAGGCAAGAAACAATGTCAACTGAGAGTGTGAAGGGCAGTAATGATGATGCCCTGACCTCGAACTCGGATCCAGTAGAAGGTGACAATGCTAATCCAAAACCAGAAAGCCCTGCCGCTGATTCTGACAGTGAAACAAAGATCAGAGCTGATTCAGAAGAACATGAAAAGAAAAGCACTCCACGATCATCGGCGTAAGTATGATACAGAAATTAGAAGAATTTTGTTTAAAGTTAAAGCAGCATGCCTCCAGATTAATGCTTATTTTCATGAAAAATTTAAAAATTTAATTAAATATATAATTTTGTATAGTAACAAAAAGGAAGCAATTACACTTTATCAATAGCACTTAAACTCATATTAATGACAAAAAGAGGTCAAAATATGCAAAAATTGCCCTTACTGCGTTCATAACGCACTGGAAATGAAGTTACATTTAATGAAAAATTAACCATTAATTGCTCATAACTTGTAAATTATTACTCGAATCTTGAATCTTTCTTCTTTTCCTAAATTCTCAGTACATTTTTCTCGAGTTTGAATTTTTTGAAATTTTTTGCTCATCTGGAATCAATAAATCAGTCAATTTTTATTCAGCAGTCAGGCGTAAATATACCATTGGCCATTTACAAGTAAATATTTATACAATAAGACCAAGACAAAACAAAATATGAATCTAATAGAGGTTACGTCATGTCTTAAAAGTAGGTAGATAATACTGGGTAAGTTCTAGCCTAGGATGAAATGTAAAAGAAATTACAGAAAGTAACTAGCAGCCCGTAACATGTTGAAGGGGGTGTTACCCAACTTCACAGTTAAAATGAAACCATTGGTTAATTGATTTGAACGCTAATGTTTAGAGCATATATCATTTTGTGCCATTTGAAATGTCCATTAAATGTTATAGGTGACAAGTTGTTGATAAAACTGACATTATGCTGTTAAATTTATATGACAGTTTAAAAGCACAACATATTGTTTATTTCTTTAATAATCTATAATAATATGATATTACTTGTGATAGATTATGATTTATTCATGGTTAAATGGTTTTAAAATAAAATCAACCCTATATTTTGTCATAGAATGTGAAACATATTTTATTATTTTGCTTTCATGAAATGGTAATCATAATATTTTCCTGACTAAAATTTATGGTAAATGTTCAATTATCTGCAGATTCTCCTGGAAGAAATTGCATGGAAAAACAAAATTGACAGATTAATCCTAGAGTGGTCTATTCAGTATTGTATGGCTCTGAATAAATTAAACTCAAGACTTAGTTTGTTGTCAAAATTCATGAATAATGTACTAACAAAATTATAATATACTTACAAAAATATTCGCCAATTTTAGATTTAAGCCAAAAATTGCAAAAAACAGAACCATGTTTTAAATTATTGCAATATTTTAACAGTTCGGGAGATGGTAGAAAATCGAGTTCACCGGAAAGATCTGGATCATCAACCATAACAAAAACTGCAACTAGCCGGCCAGAGAGTTCAGAAAGTCGTGAAAAGGGTACCGATGAGACGGAGGAGAAAGTTAAACCAAAGAAGAAAACAAAAAAGGCTGCGGCCGACACTGATGGTCATGAAGTATCGTTTACTGTCACAATATCAGTTGCTGTACCAACAGGTAGAAATCACAATCTTTAGTTTAATTATCACATATGTTTAACAATATTTTTTTTAGGTGGGTGATTGTAGGGGTTGAAGGCAAGTTTTAAGTTTTAAGTTACAGTTTCACTCTGATGGTTATTTGGCAATTTTTTCTGGTATGCGTAACAATGGTAACTATGTCCATATTGACAGATTAGTATAATTTTATGCCCTGTCTATGACCTTTTTAACTAAATAGTTAAGTTGAAAAAAAAGAGTAAAATTTCAAATGAAATGAATAAGATCTATCAACATTATGTTTAAATACAGAATTAAAGTAAGTGCTGTCTGGAATTATAACACAGTAAATAGTGTTTCTGGATAAGGAATTCTATTTAACTCTGCAAATAACTTTAAAATTCTTGTCATTTTCAATGTTTTAATAGGATAGTAGATTTTAATATTTATTGAATTTTAAATTGGTAACTTTCTTGTAGCCCTTGAAAAAAAATCACATAAAGTTTTGATATTTTTAATTATATCAGTTTGCAATATTCATGTATCATCATGTATGTACATGTGAGCAACAAAGCTATAGTTCTCTTTTTGATCATCATCATCATATAAATTTGAATAAAGTGATTACCAGTAAAAAAAATCAAAATGTTTTAAGCTTTTTAAAAGTGTTACTTTCCCATATCACAGTGAGACTAAATTACATAATTACATGGTAACCTTTTTGCTTGCTATTATAAATACAGCTGAAACCATTAGGGATTATTTATAATTCATGGAATGGTTCTTACATTCAATACGCATCCTTACAGTTCAGTTCAGATCCGTAACTAAATAATTTTACAATTGATTTTCACGATGGGATATTGGCTTTGTCTGCACATGTTGTTTAACGGAACTCACCAACATTGATTAAATCAGTTGCAAACTAACAGTCTGTCAACAGCATTATAATTTATTAGTTAATTATTTGTTATACGTAAAAGCACATCTTGAAAGAAAAACTGGGGGAAATTTCATTTATTTTGACTCGATAGCATATTAGACTTTTCATATTTATTGAAGTCTTACATATGCAAAGACAGGTTTTCAATCTATTTTCTCATTATGCATTTGTTTTAGTTCTAAAATGGGTTAGATTCCTTTCTTCAGAAATTAAATTCTGTTATCTGATGAAGTTTTTAGTTTGTTAATGAAATGTTAATATTGTAACATAAAAAATAGCAAGACAACACATTATACTAGTCTCAACTTTTATACATCTTAAAGGAACCCCACTGAGGTCCAAAAGCCTAAAAACATAAAATAAGAATATGATCTTTTCAATGTTGGTGCATACTTACAATACCAGAACAGAATAAATAACACAAAATATTACTTTGCTATTTGCAAAATAATTGTTCTCATGCAGTAATTTGATGCAGGAAATAGTTTAACATTCTCTAGTTAATGATAAAAGAAGACACATAGGCTGTTACGTCGCCATTTGTGATAATGACGTCCATATAAAATGCAGCGTACATTTTCATGGGATACATCACATTATGATAATATTATTATTTCTCACTTTTGTCGGAGAAAGTAAATAGTAAACTTCAGAATTATGTATTTTGTTTTTCTTTCAACATTATTTTTTGTTACTTTTATGTTTGCATTTTGTTACTATAGGAGACATAAAGAATTGAATGAAATCTATTTGCTTATAAATATAAAATTAAGAATTCATGTCATGTATTTTAGAAACCTTTTATTTTGCCTTATGTATTATGGCTTGTAATATGCATGCAAAGTTCATATTTCAGAGTTTTGTTACTCATAAATCTTGTTTAGTATTTTTGATAGCTTTATTTGTACGATCTGAATATCTTAAATTAGTTTGACTCAGTAATTCAGAATAACGCACATGAACAAAAGCATTAATGGTGTTTTGTTTTATATACAGATTTTATTCAGGAGCCTCTAATTCCAAGGAGTGAGTTAGCAGAAATAAAGCCCATACAGTTTATTGAAGGTCTTTTATACACAGTCCCACCAGACATTCTGTGCATGTTTATTAAGTATATAATAACTCATATGTCTACATTTAAACTTTTATTCTAGCTACAACCATGTCTCTAAATTTGAAACGCTATGATTGGTCAATTTTAATATGTTCCAAAAACTGACTAATGAAACTTTTGATAATTTGCCAAAGTTAAATTTAGCAGTAAAAGAAAATAAGAAAGTAGACCCGGAAATAATTTCAGTATCATCATTTAGGAAAAACATTTTTATTAATATATACTCAATTTAGTGTTTACAGTCAATAATAATACATGTATATCTATATACATTGTATAAAGCAAATACATAATTTAAGATATTCTCAGTTTCATTGATAATAATTCTAAAGAATCTGTAAATTTATCAATACACATGGGCCAATTTATGGTAAAAAATGTATTCAACATATAAATGACAGCTCTGATTATGTGATACACAAAAGGTTGTCAGTTTTAATTAAAATTATTTTTCATTTCAAAATAAAAATCTACATTTTATTGGTTTACAGAGTAAGAATTTATTCTTTATTTATAGACATATGAGTAGTTAATATATACTTGTTGCTGTATTTATGTTGTTACAAAATGAAAACTGAAAAATTGTTTCACTGTTTTAGAATGTTGTCGATGATTGCATGGTTTCCCAATAAAGATATTTGCTTGTTTGAGTGATATATAGAAAATATCTCACTGAGGAGAGAATGCATGTACACATGTATATGATTGTTAAAAAGTTGTATTGAGATTGCATTTTCCTTGTTTGTGTTGTAGAATCTGTTGTTTTACTTCCTGATTCAAACTTTTATCAGCGGTAGTAAGCAATAAAAGTAGTTTTGACATGGAGAATTGTTATATTTCACAGGTTTTAATAATTTAAAGATTTTAGTCTGAATAGAAAGAGAATAGAAACTTTCAATTATGATTTACAACTGAATATTTTAGGGGATTAGGAGCTGTGGGGGGCCGATTAAAAAAATGTTGAGTCAGCACTATCGATTTTTAGTAAAAATGAGGCAAGTGTTATTAGAAGGATTTTTGTAGTTGTTGTTTTTTTTTTTAAAAAAATATGTGATTATTTCTTGAATTGGAAACTGATGAAAATGTAGTAATTTAATTATTGGAAACTGATAAAAAAAAATGTAGTAATTTAATTATGATAATGGAATTAAAGATTTATGAAATAAGTTTTTTATCAGTTTTCATTTGAAAGGGGAAGTAACTTTAGGAAAAGTGAAATTACATATTTTGTAGTACAGTGATAAATGAGGTTGCTTAAGTGTTTTACAGGACAGCATAATTATATGAAATAGTTATTTAGATCATAATGTACACCACAGACTTTCAGGATCTATATACCATAAAATTCCTATAAGCCCCCAGGCTTTTTGATATGGAAAAAATCTACTCTTCAAGTAAATCCATAATTTTATTCAAATCCTTCAGAATCCATTTTATTTTATAGTAAACACAAAAATGTATATTATGAACTTTAAAACCTTAACCCTTTTAAGTTTTTAAAGTTATTACCCACACTTGCTAACTCTAAATGTATGAGTTTAAGAATTTTGTTGGATTTAGGAAAAAATGTGTTGTAATAATAGCTCCCCCCCCCCCCTCCCTTTGGAAAATGTTTAGCCCCCTTGGTCGTGCGTTTAATAGGAATTTTAAGGTATATTCATAGAATATTGTTTATAATGAAATGTATGTTCTCTATTTCTTTCACATTTACAGTGGACGAGGATCTGTCTATTAGTTAGTATATCTGGCTGAAATACGTGGCTTGCAAAATATTTTTTTTTCTTGTCCGCTTTTTTTTTCTGTTTTAATTTTTATTCTTGCTTTTTTTTCTTGTTGCAAATATCCCTGTGTGGCAGATTTATTTTTGTTTCATGTAGATTTGGATTTTTCTCATCATTTATGATTTTTCTACACATCATGTCATCATTTCTCTTCATTTTCTTGTGGTGTAAATTTAATAGCGTTAAAAGGCAAAAAATATCTTAACACTTGATGTTTAAACTAATTATTTTGCAAGTCGTGTAAATTGGTATTTATGCATATTACAATAAACAGAAAATAACAACAAGGAACACGGAAAATATTACAAATTTACAAATATTAGCGTAAATTTTAATAATGCTTCATGTAGAAACAAGAGTATATAAATAGCTACAGAAGCACTTAATAACCCAGGGCTTATCTGAGCATCAATTACTAACTGCGATGCTACCTATAATTCATTCTCTTTAACAAAATATTTAAAATAACAAAATAACTTCTGTATTGTTTATATATATTGTCCATATTATAATATTCAATATACATTCAAAACAAATATTAAAGGCAAAGCAATATAACAATGTCTTAACAGAACAAAACTAAATTGATTTTAATTTAAGATTACGGAAATATTTTTGGTGAAGCATACAGAGATAGTTGCCTACATGTATTTATACTTCTGTCACATTTGCCTACCAATTTTGGTCTGTTATCTTATATATTTATATTGTATGTTTTTACCTATTAGTAACTTTTTGGTGAAATTTTAGGTCAGTAAGGTCAATGTCAAGGTTACCAAGACTAAAAATAGATTTTCCCACTTTCCTTCATAGTTATGCATATGTTTAAACTTTGACATAGAGACAGTGATGTCCATCTATTGGTGTAGTCAATGTTCTAAATTGACTAGAATAACTGTCATTATCTCAGTACCGTTGACTTTAGCATTGAATCTTAGAAAAAGTCTGTGACAGAATACCGGAACACATTTCAAGGTTAGAAATGATTGTCTAATTTTCAGGTATTATTTGAATATAAAAGTTGCTTTAGCTTTGAAAGACAAAGATGTTTTCCCAATCTAGATTTTAAGTTTCTTATGAATTCTCTCTTGAATGATTCTGTTTTATATTGTATGTTGAGATAAATAGATGTCACAAATAGATGTTATAAATAGATGACACAAAATAGATGTCATATATAGATGTCATAAAATAGATGTCACAGAATTGTTCAGCTTTCACATCTTGTATTTGCTCAAAGATATTTTCTCATTTTCTTCTATTTAAATCAAACTTTATTCATTCTGTTGAAACTGCTGCTTCAACTTAATGAAATAAAATATTTACTTCAATTTACAAAGATTTATACCGATTTAAACAGACTTACATAAATTTACATAGATTTGCACTGATTTAAACAGACTTACATAAATTTACATAGATTTACACAGATTTTATATATGTACAGAGTAGCATTGTATTATTATAAAAATGTTATAATAGATTTTTACCCATGTAAATTTGGAACAGAACCTTTTATAAATAAAAGTTACTAATTGCATTACAGGTACTACCTAGTATTTACATTATTTACTAACTTATTACATGTATCTTTTTACAACATTATTTGAGGTAGTGTGGGTATACATGTATATTACTAAGGAAGCTTTTCCATTGATAAAAAAGGAACAATTTTAATGTAACAAAATATTTTAAAAATGAATTAAAGAGGAAAAATTAACAATTTTACAAAACATCTTGTTTGTCAAACTTATTACACATTTTTTATTGAGATAAGATTAGTTTACATACTGCTTAGTACAGAAGTAAAGATTTAAAAATTTGAAAACTGATTCGCAGCCCTTATTTAGAAATTTTGCTGTAAAATATTAAAAATTATATTGAAATTTTTTCTGCTATATTTGAACAATGAACTTTCATGCTTTAAATTTGGAACAATCCATTGTTTATTGTAGGCGTTTCAATATTAAAATACCAAATTTTAAAATTTTTATTGAAATTTTTTTCTGCTATATTTGAACAATGAACTTTCCTTGTTTTAAATTTGGAACAATCCATTGTTAATTGCAGGCGTTTCAATATTAAAATACTCAATTGAAAAGCCAGCTGTATATCAATATAAACTGTCATAAGACTCAGTACAAAGTAAGCTAGCATGGCCATTTTAATCATATAATTCAAGTTTAACTTTATAATTATGGGGAAATCTCGAAGGGTTTGGAATGAGATATTTTTCATATTTTCACTAATCAGTTGATGATGAAGATCAGCCTGATATCCACGATCTTATAAAGAAGAAGAAGCGAGTGTACGAGGCACCGAAGGCCCAGAATTACTACCATCTCGAGTATTACCTTGTGCCGGATAATGATGATGTTATGAAAACTGATGTTGTCACGTACGGTATGGGAGCGAAAATTTACATGGAAAAACAAGATGCTATTGTGAAGAAAGTATGGCATGATGGAGATGTCACATGGATAGCATGGACTCAAAAGTATGGCACAGATGTTTGTATTTTATAAATCCGCTTACAAACCCTATAACAATTAGTGAAACTGATAGCTAACAGCATGGATCCTGATCAGACTGCGCGGATGAGCAGGCTGGTCTGGATCCATGCTGGTCGCAAACCCATTATGTTGGTTTTGTCATGGCGCAGCTCAATTATTATTTTCAGCTTTACCTTTACCATTCGGACATCTTACTTGTTTTTCTCCGTTTTGAGTTTTGAATTATCCATTGTTAGTAACTTGTACATTTATTGCAATATTGCACATTTGTAATGTGGATTTTCATTGGATAATCATGAAGTTTATATAGTTTTACATACACGGCTGTTGAAAATTTATGAAGAGTTCTCACTTTTTTCCCTAAAAAAGGAAATTTGCTTTATCATTGATTAAAATCAGCTCTTAAATGATGCTCTAAAAGTCTTTACGTTGGTCAAACAAAATAATTTTGTAAGCTTCATCCAGCTGAATTTGTGAAAATGGATTTTGCCCTGCTTTGAATTTGGAACAGTCCATTCAAAGTTTAAGGGATTTCATTTTAAAAATATAAAAATTGAGCTACCAAACAGTACAGGACTATAAGGATGTGCAGGCTGGCCGGGCTCTATACAGGTGGCAAAGGCTATAAGAATCTAGTACAGACCGGAATATCTTGCTCGAGGGTAACTGTTTACAGCTGTAACAAGGGTCTGCCGAGTTTCCGCTAATCAGTTACTCAAGAGCAAGACATTCCTGCCTGTGTGTTTAAAGCACATTACTTGTTTTACACAGGGGGTGTACGACAGGTTTTTCTAGCACATGTGTAAACAGTAGATAATCCTGTCTGATATTTAAGGTTAATTACAAAAAATGTGCTTTCGATTTCAGCATGTTTATTATCTTCATGTCATTTTTTTCTCATTTTTCAGGCACAAGCTATTTGTTACCAAGGACGTATTATTAAAGTTGTATAACCACACCCTGGAGCTAAGAGTTGGGGATACCAAGGAAAGTAGCATGAGTCGCTAAGTTTGACCCGATCCTAAACTTTTAATAAAACTCCCCGAGTTTAAAATCATAAATGAAATCTCATATATATCTGCTTAACTGCTTATTACTCAATACTTATGAAACTCAATCATACTCATACTACAGTAATTGCATATATCACATTAAGCTTAAACAAACTACTCTCATACTCATATACATACCGTTATAATCTTCCATTATGTAAAAATAGAAAGCGACTGCCAAATTGACCAAAGAAAAACAGCTCTAAGACTGAATATTCTTTATGATGATTTCTTAATTTATAAAGTAAAAACCATGAACATTTTTACGAAAAGTTTATTTTTAATTTTTACATTACAAAGGCAACGCGAGCTGAATAGTAGAGACATGAGGAGGGGATAAAGGAATGGTGATGACACAGTGTAGAAGTTTTACCGACATGCAGCCAAAAAGGCACGTGACATTAGACCATTGCCAAAAGAGATAACATTCCAAAAACCGGACCCACCAGGACACAAGAAAAGAGGTTAAATAAATGTTTTTATGCCACCGCAGTATCTGCGATGGCATATAGCGATTCACCTGTGTGTGTGTGTGTGTGTGTGTGTGTGTGCGTGTGTTATATAAATTATATAGTGAACTTAAAAAATCTTCTTGTGAAAAAACTACTAGTCTAATTTCAACCAAACGTGGCAGGATTGTTCCTTGGGTGATGGGGCTTTCAAATTTTTTCAAAGAATTTAATTCCATTGCAGAAATCTGGTTGCCATAGCAACCACCAAGAATGATAAGAGTAATTTAAAAATCTTCTTGTAAAGACCCACACGGCCCAGACCTAAGATATTTTGAATAAGCACTGTCTGGAAGACCTCTACCAAGATTGTTCAAATTATAGCCTGGGGTCAAAATTGGCCTCACCTCGTCGTGCTAATTGATATTTTCACTATAGTAAAAACTTAAAAAAAATCTCTTGTCTAAAGGTACAAGCGGCTTAGAGCTTGATTTTTAAAGTAGTATATGTTATTATCTATAGGTCCTTTACCAAAGTTGTTCAAATTTCATCTCTTGTGTCAAAATTGGCCCCGCTCGAGAGGTCCATAATTTCTAACTCCACCTATATGTATATACTAGTAAATCACTTCAAACAAATCTCTATCTTGAACCCATTGACAAAGGCTAGGGTAAGATAACCTTTGGCATGAAACATTGCGTACCAAGCCTAGAACTCTACAAACGCATGTCCACCCTTGAATTAAACCAGACCCTTGCCGGTCAAAAGAATTGCCCCGCCACATAGGACCCGTCATTGATTTTCATTATGTACATCTAGTAAAATAGTCTTTTTGTGTCATGTGAAAGGAAACAACATACATTGGAACATTTTTATGTAAAATATTCAGTAGCTGGGAGTGTACAATGTACAGCTGTTATACACTTAATACCTATTTTTGTCAATAAAGAATTCTTTTATGTTTGAATCAACTATAGCACTATGGCATTTGTATCTTAATATTAGACACATCTGCACATGTGTCTAATGATTTGACATGCTGAAATATAAATCTACTTCTGTAATATTAATGCAGTGGCATAGCATTTTTTCACATATGCATTCTTGTTGTTTTTAGCTCAACTATTCGATAAGAATAAGTAGAGCTATTGTAGTCACCCGAGCGTCGGCGTCTGCGTCGGCGTAACCACTTATGTTAAAGTTTTTGTAATAGTTTAAAATATTTTCAAAGTCCATTGACATATGGCTTTGAAACTTTGCACACTTGTTCATCATCATGACCCCGACCTGTAGACAGGAGGAGGTTAACTCTATCAAGCATTTTTGACAGAATTATGCCCCTTTTCGACTTAGAATTTACGTTTAATAGTTTTTGTAATACCTCAAATATTTTCAAAGTCCATTGACATATGGCTTTGAAAACTTTGCACACTTATTCAACATCATGACCCCAACATGTACACAGGAGGAGGTTACTCTATCAAGCATTTTGACAGAAGTATGCCCCTTTTTCGACTTAGAATTTACGTTTAAGTTTTTGTAATACCTCAAATATTTTCAAAGTCCATTGACATATGGCTTTGAAACTTTGCACACTTATTCAACATCATGACCCCAACATGTACACAGGAGGAGGTTACTCTATCAAGCATTTTGACAGAAGTATGCCCCTTTTTCGACTTAGAATTTACGTTAAAGTTTTTGTAATACCTCAAATATTTTCAAAATTCATTGACATAAGGCTTTGAAACATGTTGAAGTTTTATACTCTTTTTGAGAGCATAATAGGACTCTCTCCAAGGCCAATAACTGTAATATGGATTTTATGAAAAATTTTGCCTTTTTCTTTAATTAGAACATCATTCTACACTTATACAATTAAGGCTTCTTTTACTATAACACATAGATAAGAACACATCGAGCAGATGCTGTCAATAACCGATCAGGCTCTTGTTTGATGTACAGACTTGAAAAATGGACCATAGATGTGATTTCTGAGTCCAAATTGAATTTTGATATTAAATGGCCTACTTTTGATATTATCATTTGACCTACTTTCTTGATTTTTTTTGGTGTAATTTCTGATGTTAAATTGAATTTTGATATTTTCTGACCTACTTTTGATATTTTTGTTATCATTTGAGGTTCTTGTTGTTTGACATACAGATTTGAAATTTGGACCAGGATTGTAATTTTTATGCTGATATTAATTTTGATGTCAGCTGACATACCATATTGTCTCTGTTTAACGCCCCTGGGCGTTGATTTTTTCAAAAGGGGGAAAACTAATTGGAACTGTTAAAATGTGCTTTAAAAAATGTTTATCAAAGATATAACTCAATTATAAAAATCATTATTCATTATTATGATCTAATATAAAACACAGGATAATATTTTTCAATGATTTTACATCATGGAGAGTCATTAATTGTTATTTTAAATAAAAATAATTGGATTTTTTTACTGTTCTTTTATTATTGATTATAAATCTATTAGGTAAGAGTTTTTCCTACAAAATGTGGTGGGGGCATTAATTTGAAACAATATGGTACTTTTGATATTTTTGATATCGCTTAACCTACAATGAAATTATGGGTCAGGTGAGCGATCCCTGTGGTTAAGTTTTTGCGTTTAAGCTGGTTTCTCCATACCTACTGAAGGGAATGGATTGAAACTTCACACACTTGTTCTCTGTGATTATCTAAGATGATTGGCTTAAGTCCCATAACTCTGTTTGCTTTTTTACATAATTATGCACCTTTTTCGACTTAGAAATTCTTGGTTAAGTTTTTGTGTGTAATCTGGTATCTCCATAACTACTGAAGGGAATGGATTGAAACTTCACACACTTGTTTTCTGTGATTATCTAAGATGATTGGCACAAATCCTATAACTCTGATTTGCTTTTTTACATAATTATGCCCCTTTTTCGACTTAGAAATTCTAGGTTAAGTTTCTGCTTGTAATAACTATTGAAGGGTTTGTGCCTTTTTTGGAACAATTTTATGCATTCATGATAATAAAGCAGTGATTAACTCGATAAAACATCTTAATAACAAGCCTTTGTACCTTTTTTGACAATTTTATGTATTCATATAGGTAAGCATTAATATATACTCAATGAAACACCCTTGTGACAACTTTTAGAATAGTTGAGCGTTACTGTCCTCCGACAGTTCTTGTTCATACTTCCTCTGGATTGTGTTATGGGTCAGTTTGATCAAGGTCACTAAAATAAGTGTTTACACTTTTGCCATACATCCTGTATTTATGGACAAATGTTTTCCATATTTGGTAGGAATATATCTTGTATAGACTTCTGCCTTTGGATTGAGTTAGGGGTCAGTGGGTCAAGATCAAGGATGCCAAAAATAGATTTCTACATATTTGCTTATACAGCCTTTATTTATAGACTGATGTTTTTCATATTTGGATGGAACATACCTTGGATGGTCCAGTGTTGGGAGTCACAAGGTCAAGGTCACTTGTGCTAGCAATAGATTTTTTTACAATTTTGGTATACAGCCTTTGTATTTTTCACCAATGTCTTAAAAGAGCATACCTATGGTGGTCCTTAAAGTTTGTATGGAGTTTTCAAGGCCAAGGTTTTGCATTTACATGTATTCATAAATATATTTGATAAAGTTTTATTGGTAAGTTGAATATTTTTCAACTTCATCATAAGTCATAGGAATGACTTGCCAACTTATATTTTTCCAATAACAAAAGGTCATAACTCTGTGAAGTGATATAACTGTGTTTAGATTTTTTAGGCAATTTTTCTTTTCATAACTGAGTGAATGGGTAAACCTTTTTTGAAAAATAACATTTGTTTTTTGGTGTACTGGGCCTTTGAGTTTTATTTACTTTAAAAGGAGGAAAGCACATAAAATTACGCAACTTTTGAAGTCATAGAAATGAAACAATTCCAATATAGATGAAAAATATGTTTAAATTCTACATTTATTTCACTCATAAACACCATCTAAGTCACACAACATACAGTTTTAAGAATATATAAATTTTGATATAAATCATGATGCAAGAATACAAGTATATGATAAATCAAATAAATTTCTACAACACAATTCATGTATATTCACAATGAATTAAACTTAAGCAGTGTCATGACATATTGAACATGTATATACAAACGTCATGTACTTGTCACAATCAAGTTATTTAAGTGACTATGTTTTTCTTTTACATTTTCTGTTTAAATATTGAATTTTATATATGAACCAGGATATTCTTTAAATAATATTTTTATTGATAGTGGTTCATATATTTACTTAAAAGATTAGATATCATACACTTCAATGTTATCATCTCCATATCTGCTTATACACATCTTAGTCATTTGTTGATTACAACCGACTGATCTAATATTCGCTTTTCTACTATCAGCTTTTATAACCTCTCCTATCAGCTCACCATCACATGTAAACTGTAAAACATTATTGGATCCATATCCAGATACAAGCACACTAGCTGCTTCTGTGAGATAACAACATGTAGCCCTCTTTAATTGTTCATCATTAAATGATGTAATAACCTGACCATTGTTGTCCAGTACTATCAGTCCATTATCATAGTCAGCAACATAAATCCTTGTAGCATCCTGACTGACAGCTAGACTGTATATGTCAGAGAACAGCTTGTGTCCTGATTGATCTTTACTGATCTGATTAAGCTTCCTACCAGACAATGTATACATATATACTGATGTGTCACCATCTGAAATATATAAATTATTGTTTGCATATGCAAGACCAAAACATTTAAAATCAGTTTTAATCTTGTTTGATGTTTTCATTTTACCACTAAGAGAAATGAAATTAACTTCATTCTGATATGGAACAGTTACTGCAACTTGTGTGTTATTGATCATACACACTTGCCATGGTTTTCCAGGTAGATCACAGTAGTCTGTGACAGTATAGTTATAACTGTGTAAACGTTTAAGTTTGATGTTGATGTTATCAGCAAGAATTATTGTACCATCTTCCATACAGCAGGCACTGGTAATATGACAATTATTTTTATCAGACTTAACTTTTACATTATATAATTGATGTCCTTTAATCTGAAATAAATTAATAGAAGCCTTTGTAGGTTTTTCTGATAGTATGCCTAGGGCCTTCATTTGTTCTAGCTGTGTAAGAATTGTTCTATCAGGTTGAAAATCTATGTCTTCTACTGTATTTTTAATTTTTGCATCTTCAATATACATGTTGGCGACATGTGTAGCATCCTCTGCCATCTTAACATGAACAAACACTTCAGCTTTATTTGTGTTTGTAGATGTTAACTTATCATTAGCTGATGTAATCCTGGACTTGTTTGCTTGTAGTTGTTTGAAACCTGCTTCAATCTTGTCTTCAAGACATTTGACTTTATCTTCTATCTCATCTATAGAAGTTTTCTCCAGTTTGTCAAGATGATCATTGATTTCTTGTCGGAATTTTCTTATATTAACCAGTATTTCTGCTTTCCTCTTCAGCAGCCTTTGTTTATCCTGTTTAAATCTATCAGCTTGTTTAGCAAGGGTCTTGGCTATTTCCTTGAGTCTTGTTTGAATTTCTCTGGATGCAACTTGGCAAGAACTGTTTTGGATAAATTCTGGTATGTAGAATGTGTCCTTGCATAATCTGAAAAATAAGTTAGGACAGTTTGTGAATATAAGGCTATGAAATGACTGAGGAGGTAATATTAAATTTTTTTAATCTCTTCTACATATCAGTATTTATGATAGAATATTATGTTAAGACTTGTTAGTACCTATTAAACATTTCATATATTTAAATGACATTATGCCCATCCAATAGTATATAAATATCCATCAGAATTTCCTGTAACATTCATAATTGATAAAGAAAGTGTGGCAGTCTTTTTTATATTTCTGATAGATTTATATTTTATCCTGAACAATTTCTAGTATCACTTTTGCATCAATCACCATTATTAAAGTCTATCATGTGAAATAAATAATTCAGTTCAACTTAACAATAAAAAATGAGCATAAAAGTCACGTTTATTGAAAATATAATCTATGTTTATACACTGTACATTAACTAAATTTTACCTATGATCAACTGCCATACATGTAGAACAGCCAACATTATCATGGTTCTGACAGTACATATCAATGTGTTTATGACTGTGTCTGTCACATCTCTCAGCTGGTGCCCTCGGTAGACCTTTTCCGGTTCCTGACTTGACCTGTGATTTATCCAGCACCTTGTGACCAGCACACAGGGGCACTTGACCATGTACTTGAACACAAGTTATACAGAAATAATCCTTACAGTCTACACAGTATTTTTCACCTTCAGTATTTTTCCCTTTATTTTTACACATTGAACATAACACATCAAATATTTCATCGGAAAGAATATCCGTATCTATTTGTTTACCAGTAGCCATTTTGTAGATATTTTATTCAATGTGTTATCTGAACTGATCTATTCACCAATAAAGCTGCCCCAATTTCGTTTCAGAGTCATTTTAAACATTATAATAAAGCAACACTTTAAATCACAGTTCTCAAGTTTTACTTCTGTAATGATATAAAACTTATTCCTTTTTATGTATAATTATCATCTCCGATATTTGCTAAGTTATTTGTAAAGGTTCACCCTACAAAGATTGTATCTTTATCTGAAAACATTGAGTTAAAGTCTACATCTAACTTCCGAATGATCAATGTTCTTTAAATACACAGGTTTAAGAATTTACATCAGCTTGGTTTAACATATGATCAACCTTGTTTGAATACACAGTTTTAAGTATTTGCATCAGCTTGGTTTAACATTATGCTTTTTATAAAGCAATCAACACCTGGAAGTAAATAACCTAAATAACTTTAAGAATAAATGAGCCGCGTCATGACAAAACCAATATAATGGGTTTGCGACCAGCATGCTGTTCGCTTTTAAACCTTTTAACAAGTAGAGAAACTGATAACGAACAGCATGGATCCTGATCAGACTGCGCGGATGCGCAGGCTGGTCTGGATCCATGCTGGTCGCAAACCCATTATGTTGGTTTTGTTGTGACACGGCTCAAATGTCTTTCCATGAAAAAATCATTTAACAAGAATGAAAACTGATAATGATCAGCTCGACCACAGGTTTAAAAAAAAAATACTTTTATATTTTCAGTGGTTATAATTAAAGAAATGTAGCAGTAATATTTTGATTTCTTATAATGCTCTATTCATGTCTGGTTTGTGATGAAAGTACAATTGACATATTTATATAAAAATTCTTTATCTGTGTTTTCATTCAGATGATGAAGACAAGCTCACAAAATATGCCAATTTTGTAAACTCTTTGCAATTCTTAAAAAGATGGCATAGGAGGATAGTAACAATGTTATTATTGACAGACTTACAAATTTTAATGCAAACAGCATATTATTATTAAAAAGAAAATTGGTGACAACTGAAAAGGAACGCTTTAATTAAGAAGTAAGCAGGGGATGTTCAGTTCTAAGAAGAAGTAAAAAAAATGTGAAAAAAAGTTCATTAATATCACCAATAATTTATTCCAACTTTGTTTTTATGCCACCGCAGCATAGTTATGTAATGCGTAGACATATAGTGATTCACCTGCTGTGTGTGTGTTTGTATGTTTGCCTGTTATATAGATGATATACTGTAGTGAACTTAAAAAAAACCTTCTTGTGAGATCCAAATTGGCCCACCTCTTTTGAAAAATAACATTTTTTTTTGGTGTACTGGGCCTTTGAGTTTTATTTACTTTAAAAGGAGGAAAGCACATAAAATTACGCAACTTTTGAAGTCATAGAAATGAAACAATTCCAATATAGATGAAAAATATGTTTAAATTCTACATTTATTTCACTCATAAACACCATCTAAGTCACACAACATACAGTTTTAAAAATATATAAATTTTGATATAAATTATAATGCAAGAATACAATGTATATGATAAATCAAATAAATTTCTACAACACAATTCATGTATATTCACAATGAATTAAACTTAAGTAGTATCATGACATATTGAACATGTATATACAAAAGTCATGTACTTGTCACAATCAAGTTATTTAAGTGACTGTGTTTTTCTTTTACATTTTCTGTTTAAATATTGAATTTTACATATGAACCAGGATATTCTTTAAATAATATTTTTATTGATAGTGGTTCATATATTTACTTAAAAGATTAGATATCATACACTTCAATGTTGTCATCCATCCATCTGCTTATACACATCTTAGTCATTTGTTGATTACAACAGACTGATCTAATATTCCGCTTTTCTACTATCAGCTTTTATAACCTCTCCTATCAGCTCACCATCACATGTAAACTGTAAAACATTATTGGAGCCATCTCCAGATACCAGCACACTACCTGCTTCAGTGAGATAACAACATGTAGCCCTCTTTAATTGTTCATCATTAAATGATGTAATAACCTGACCATTGTTGTCCAGTACTATCAGTCCATTACGGCAGTCAGCAACATAAATCCTTGTAGCATCCTTACTGACAGCTATACTGCGTATGTCAGAGAACAGCTTATGTCCTGATTGATCCTTACTGAACTGATTAAGCTTCCTACCAGACAATGTATACATATATACTGATGTGTCAGAGTCTGAAATATATAAATTATTGTTTGCATATGCAAGACCATAACATTCAAAATCAGTTTTAATCTTGTTTGATGTTTTCATTTTACCACTAAGAGAAATGAAATGAACTGACTTTTGTGATGGAACAGTTACTGCAACTTGTGTGTTATTGATCATACACACTTGCCATGGTCCTCCAGGTAGATCATAGTAGTCAGTGACAGTATAGTTATAACTGTGTAACCGTTTAAGTTTGTTGTTGTTGTAATCAGCAAGAATTATTGTACCATCTTCCATACAGCAGGCACTGGTGATATGACAATTATTTTTATCAGACTTAACTTTTACATTATATAATTGATGTCCTTTAATCTGAAATAAATTAACAGAAGCCTTTGTAGGTTTTTCTGATAGTGTGCCTAGGGCCTTCATTTGTTCTAGCTGTGTAAGAATTGTTCTATCAGGTTGAAAATCTATGTCTTCTACTGTATTTTTAATTTTTGCATCTTCAATATATATGTTGGCAACATTTGCAGCATCCTCTGCCATCTTAACATGAACAAACACTTCAGCTTTATTTGTGTTTGTAGATGCTAATTTATCATTAGCTGATGTAATCCTGGACTTATTTGCTTGTAGCTGTTTGAGACCATCTTCTATCTTGTCTTCAAGACTTTTGACTTTATCTTCTATCTCATCTATAGAAGTTTTCTCCAGTTTGTCAAGATGATCATTGATTTCTTGTCGGAATTTTCTGATATCAGCCAGTATTTCTGCTTTCCTCTTCAGCAGCCTTTGTTTATCCTGTTTAAATCTATCAGCTTGTTTAGCAAGGGTCTTGGCTATTTCCTTGAGTCTTGTTTGAATTTCTCTGGATGCAACTTGGCAAGTATTGTTTTGGATAAATTCTGGTATGTAGAATGTGTCCTTGCATAATCTGAAAAATAAGTTAAGACAGTTTGTGAATATAAGGCTATGAAATGACTGAGGAGGTAATATTAAATATTTTTATTCTCTTCTACATATCAGTATTTACGATAGAATATAATGTTAAGACTTGTAAGTACCTATTAAACATTTCATATATTTAAGTGACATTATGCCCATCCAAGAGTATATAAATATCCATCAGAATTTCCTGTAACATTCAGTTTATAAAGAAAGTGGGGCAGTCTTTTTTATATTTCTGATACATTTATGTTTTATCCTGAACAATTTCTAATATCATTTTTGTGTCAATCACCATTATAACAGTATATCATGTGAAATGAATAATTCAGCTCAACTTAACAATGAAAAAAATGAGCATAATGTCACTTTTATTTAAATTATTATCTATGTTTATATATTAAATTTTACCTGTGATCAACTGCCATGCATGTAGAACAGCCAACATTATCATGGTTCTGACAGTACATATCAATGTGTTTATGACTGTGTCTGTCACATCTCTCTGTTGGTGCCCTCGGCAGACCTTTGCTGGTTCCTGACTTAACTTGAGATTTATCCAGCACCTTGTGACCAGCACACAGAGGCACTTGACCATGTACTTGAACACAAGTTATACAGAAATAATCCTTACAGTCTACACAGTATTTTTCACCTTCAGTGTTTTTCCCTTTATTTTTACACATTGAACATAATACATCAAATATTTCATCGGAAAGAATATCCGTATCTATTTGTTTACCAGTAGCCATTTTGTAGATATTTTATTCAATGTGTAATCTGAACTGATCTATTCACCAATAAAGCTGTCCCAATTTCATTTCACAGTCATTTTAAACATTATAATTTCCAGCAACACTTTAAATCCCAGTTCTCAAGTTTTACTTCTGTAATGATATTTAACTTTTTCCTTTCAATCTCCAATATTTGCTAAGTTATTTGCAAAGGTTCACCCTACTGTCTACTCTTACTCCTTGTTTAAATACACAGGTTTAAGTATTCACATCAGCTTGGTTTAACATATGATCAACCTTGTTTAAATACACAACTCAGCTTGGTTTAACATTATGCTTTTTATAAAGCTATAAACACCCGGAAGTAAATAACCTAAACAATTTTAAGAATAAATGTCTTTCCATGAAAAAATCATTCAACAAGAAATGAAAACTGATAACGATCAGCTCAACCACAGGTTTAAAAAAAAACTTTTATAGTTTCAGTGGTTATAATTAAAGAAATGTAGCAGTAATATTTTGATTTCTTATAATGCTCTATTCATGTCTGGTTTGTGATGAAAGTAAAATTGACATATTTATATAAAAATTCTTTATTCAGATGATGAAGACAAGCTCACAAAATATGCCAATTTTGCAAACTCTTTACAATTTTTAAAAAGATGGCATAGGAGGATAGTAACAATTTTATTATTAGCTCACCTGTCACAAAGTGACAGGGTGAGCTTTTGTGATCGCTTTTCGTCCGGCGTCTGTCCGTCGTCCGTCCGTCCGTAAACTTTTACTTTAAATGACATCTCCTCATAAACCACTAAGCCAATTTCATCCAAACTTCACAAGAATGTTCCGTTGTCGGTCACCTTTAAAAATTGTTCAAAGAATTTAATTCCATGCAGAACTCTGGTTGCCATGGCAACCGAAAGAAAAAACTTTAAATATCTTCTTTTAAAAAACCGTAAGAGCTAGAGCTTAGATATTTGGCATGAAACATCTTCTAGTGAGTGTCTACCAAGTTTGTTCAAATAAAAGCCCTGGGGTCAAAATTGGCCCCGCCCCGGGGGTCATTGATTTTCCCTATATACATATAGTAAAAACTTAAAAATTCTTCTTTTAAAGAACCAAAAGAGCTACAGCTAAGATATTTAGCATGAAACATGTTCTAATGGGTGTCTACCAAGTTTGTTCAAATAAAAGCCCTGGGGTCAAAATTGGCCCCGCCCCGGGGGGTCATTGATTTTCCCTATATGCATATAGTAAAAACTTAAAAAATCTTCTTGTAAAGAACTCAAAGAGCTATGGCTAAGATATTTAGCAACAAACATCTTGTAATAAGTGTCTACCAAGTTTGTTCAAATAAAAGCCCTGGGGTCAAAATTGGCCCCGCCCCAGGGGGGTCATTGATTTTCCCTATATGCATATAGTAAAAACTTAAAAAATCTTCTTTTTAAGAACCAAAAGAGCTAGAGCTAAGATTTTTAGCATGAAACATGTTCTAATAAGTGTCTACCAAGTTTGTTCAAATAAAAGCCCTGGGGTCAAAATTGGCCCGCCCCGGGGGGTCATTGATTTTCCCTATATGCATATAGTAAAAACTTAAGAAATCTTCTTTTAAAGAACCAAAAGAGCTAGAGCTAACATATTTAGCATGAAACATGTTCTAATGGGTGTCTACCAAGTTTGTTCAAATAAAAGCCCTGGGGTCAAAATTGGCCCCGCCCCAGGGGGGTCATTGCTTTTCCCTATATGCATATAATAAAAACTAAAAAATCTTCTTTTAAAGAACTCAAAGAGCTATGGCTAAGATATTGAGCATCAAACATGTTCTAATAGGTGTCTACCAAGTTTGTTCAAATAAAAGCCCTGGGGTCAAAATTGGCCCCACCCCAGGGGGTCATTGATTTTCCCTATTTGCATATAGTAAAAACTAAAAAATCTTCTTTTAAAGAACTCAAAGAGCTATGGCTAAGATATTGAGCATCAAACATGTTCTAATAGGTGTCTACCAAGTTTGTTCAAATAAGAGCCCTGGGGTGAAAATTGGCCCCGCCCCAGGGGGGTCATTGATTTTCCCTATATGCATAATAGTAAAAACTAAAAAATATTCTTTTAAAGAACTCAAAGAGCTATGGCTAAGATATTTAGCATCAAACATGTTCTAATAGGTGTCTACCAAGTTTGTTCAAATAAAAGCCCTGGAGTCAAAATTGGCACCGCCCCGGGGGTCATTGATTTTCCTTATATGTGTATAGCAAAAACTTAAAAAATCTTCTTTGAAAAAACCCAAATAGCTAGAGTTAAGATATTAAGATTGAAACATCTTTTAGTGAGTGTCTACAAAGTTTGTTCAAATAAAAGACCTGGGGTCAAAATTGGCCCCGCCCCGGGGGTCATTGATTTTCTTTATATGTGTATAGCAAAAACTTAAAAATCTTCTTTGAAAAAACCCAAATAGCTAGAGTTTAGATATTAAGCATGAAACATCTTCTAGTAAGTGTCTACAAAGTTTGTTCAAATAAAAGCCCTGGGGTCAAAACTGGTCCGGCCCCAGGGGTGTCATTGTTTTTAACTATATGTGTATATAAGTAAAAACTTACAAAAAAATCTTCTTTCAAAAAGCAGAATGAGCTAGAGCATAGATGTTTAGCATGAAACATCTTCTTATGGGTGTCTACCGAGTTTGTGCAAATAAAAGCCCTTGGGTTAAATTGGCCCTGCAACGTTGGGGGGGCCGGGGGTTTGGGGCCTATATACAGGTGAGCGACCTCAGGGCCATCATGGCCCTCTTGTTGACAGACTAACAGATTTTAAAGTAAGCAGCATATTATTATTAAAAAGAAAGTTGGTGACAACTGAAAAGGAACGCTTTAATTAAGAAGTAGGCAGGGGATATTCAGTCCTGACGAAGAAAAATAATGTGAAAAAAGTTCATTAATATCACCAATAATTTATTCCAACTTTGTTTTTATGCCACTGCAGCATATGTAATGCGGTGGCATATAGTGATTCACCTGCGTGTGTGTGTGTTTGTATGTTTTCCTGTTATATAGATGATATACTGTAGTGAACTTAAAAAAAAACCTTCTTGTGAAAAACTACTTGTCCAATTTCAACCAAACTTGGCAGGATTGTTCCTTGGGTGAATGGCTTTCAAAGTTGTTCAAAGAATTTGATTCCGTGAAGAAATCTGGTTGCTATGGCAACCAAAAGGAATTTTAAGAATTTTTTTAAAAATCTTTTTGTAAAGACCCACAATGTCTACAGCTTAGATATTTTGCATATGGCATAGTCTTGGTAACCTCTATAAAGATTTTTCAATTATAGCCCTGGGGTCAAAATTGGCCGACCCCTGGGGTTATTGATTTCACTATCTACATATGGTAAAAACTTTAGAAAATCTTCTTGTCTGAAAATACAAGCTTAGAGCTTTGATATTTGGTAATGACAGGTTATATGGTCCTATCATATAAATGGTTGTTTGGAAATATAACCTGAGCTGCAAGGCGAGGTTTATATTGCAAACAATCATATATATACCTTCATATAACCTGTCAGGAATATTTATAACTAATAATAATACAGCAAACTTCTTTTTTTTTTTAGAAAAAAGTGAGATTTCTTCATGAATTGATAGCAGCTGTGTATATAAAACTATATAATTGTCACGTTTATCCATTTAAAGCGACGTTACAAACGTGCAGTATTATAAAATATCATATATTGGTGCTTTACCAAATTGTTCAAATTTTTGGCCCCTTGTGTCAAAATTGGCCTTGCTCTGGGTGTCATATGTTTTCCTGATATGTATATAGTAAAATTTTTAGAAATCTCTAAGGCCCTGTCACACATGGCTGCGCGTCCACTGCGTTTGCACGGCATTGTTCAATTTAATGAAGCGCCGCGAGATCACATTAAAAATGGGGTAGTTCTGATGACATGGAAACTTCACGGCGTCTTCACAGCGTCCTCAGGGCGATAATGCTGATGCTACCGAGCTTCCACGGCTTTTAAAATTTCAATTGTCTGTGTTTGGACTGCGTTCTACTTCTACTTGTTTGTTTTGAGCATGCTCAAAATGCATGCCCTCGTTTGGCGTTCTATGCAATGCCACTATGATACTGTGGTGATATTTGCGATCTTACTGCGCACACCTCTGAATAACGCGTTCTGAATTTTTAGCTCACCTGAGCTAGCTCATGCTCAGCTTTTAGGATTGTTGAATGTCCGTTGTCTGTTATCCATCCACATTTGTTCGTTAACACTCTAGCGGTCACATTTTTGCCTCAAATAATCAACAAACTTTGTCATGATGCTTGTCTAGGTAATTGCTAGGATGATTTCGAACATGGGTCATCTCAGATGAAAAACTAGGTCACAGGAAAAAATAGAAAATCTCGTTAACACTCTAGTGGCGACTGATGTGATCCAAATATCCTTGAAATTGGTCTGATAGTTTGTTTTGATGATTTCTAGGTCAAGTTTGAATATGGGTTACCTAAACCAACGTAATGCGTTTGCGACCAGCATGGATCCAGACCAGCCTGGATCAGGATCTATGCTGTTCGCTATCAGTTTCTCTACTTGTAATGGGGTTGGTAAGCGAACAGCATGGATCCTGATCAGACTGCGCGGATGCGCAGGCTGGTCTGGATCCATGCTGGTCGCAAACCCATTATGTTGGTTTTGTCGTGACACGGCTCAAATTGTCTTTCATGTGTCATGCTGACCCACCAAAGTCACTAGTTCATTATGGCAAAGTTCGGTTGCATAGAAACAAAAATAATCTACCTCTGTATTATTAATGCGGTGATATAGCATTTTGTCACAACTGCAACTGCCCCAGATATAATGTGTAAAAATATAAAATTGGCAGTTTGCCAAAACTGTTCAAAGTTGAACCATTTTAGAAAATGGGGCTTTAAAGTTTTCTTTTTAGAAAATGGGGCTTTAAAGTTGGGGTTTTTTTTTAGAAAAAGGTAATAAACAAATTTAATTGGTCTGCTGTCAAACAGTAACTCATATGAATACATGTTAAAGGCCACACAATATTCTTACTAAAGAAGATGATTTTCTTTTTTTTATCAGTACTGATGTTGCAAGTTAAATTTCAAATTTTGTTTACAGACCCAACACCTGCTGTTGAGAAACCTGGGTCTCGAGCCAGTGGGGATAAACTAGCTGGGGGGCAGGGAGCATCATCCCCAACCCCTCATACTTTAGTGGGTGTGGTTAAAAGAGATGATGATTTTGATGGAAGGTGAGTACCCCCTATTTATATTAATGTTGTTCCATAAAATTAATATCTTGTGCTTAGAAAATGCATGTTTAAGTATATATTAAAAGTGGAACAACAAAATCTTATGAGAATATTTAGACATTTAGTCAACCAGTATGTTAAAAAGACCTGTTCTGAATGATTAAAAAAAAAAGGATTTGTGGAGAGTATGTATTTAATAATATATTATGGTCCCTATATTATTACATGTAGTTATAAAGTTTGCTGATGGGATATATAAGAGAATATAGTCAAAATGATTTCTTTGACCTTATTGGCAGCTTTTTAAGAGATATCTTTGCCCTGAGGGGGTTGCTTTTCAGATGATAAATCTTATATATTGAATTCTGCAGAAAATCCCTATCATACTCGGGCTCAAAATTTTGAAACTCCCTCCCTTTAAACATAAGAAATTCTTCCAACTAACAAACATTCAAAACTAATTTTCTAAAATGGTGGTTCTCTGGTGGGCATCAAAAAATCTAGCTATTGTTTTAATATCACATATATACATGTATGTCTCATAAAATGTACACTTTCATACTTTCAAAAGTTTATATTCATTTTCTTATTGCATTTTTCAATAACTCTACTTTTCTATGTTGTATAACTTGTATACATTAAGTTTTCTTTTTCTTTTTTTGTTTACATAAATCTTCTGTTTGTAACTGTATATATGTACATTTTGAAAGAGGCTCATAGGGAAGACTGGGCTTGCCTAACTATGTTGCCTCTTTAAATAAAGTCTTTATTATTATTATTATTATTATTATTATATAGATAAGATTAGATAAAGAATGTGTCTACCGATTAAGATTCAAGAAATTTATTTGCACCGTAATATATCGTATATAGGTCACCCTTCAATATAGTCTAAGATATATGAGAGAATATAGCCAGGACGTGATCAATGACCTAAGGCACTGCTTTTTGTGGATAAATCTTAAAATGTATATTGTCACCTTAGTGCAATAAGTGGTTAACTACAATTATATTTAGAAGGACTTTTTCCTATTATTGCTCTAAGGTGACGATATATATGGAAAAAAAAAGTTACGAAATTTATTTGCATTGTTTATAATGTTTTATATATAGGTCATCGTTCAGCAGACTAGGTCGTCTGGCCGACCATGATGACGCTCCACCTGAGAGACATGATTCTCGTGCCAGTAAAGTCAGCTCAAAGAAGTCACGCACAGTCTCCCAGGCCTCAAAGACCCGTACAGAACAGGCCAGCACCCCTAATAGTAAAGCAAGACAAGGTGCAAAATCTGCTGGTTCCTCTGGTAATGTTGTTCTCTATGTGGATTTTTGTTAGTTACACATGTACATACTCCTTTGAGAGCTAAATGAATAAACTAAACTTACTCTTGAATAGAGAATATTTTGTTTTTTCCAGCTAATTGGGGTGGGGGGGGGGGATACAAACAAACTTTACAGTTACAGCTTGGAAAATAATCGCTACAGGTTAACAAATTTATTTTGAACCATCATGCACTCTGAAGCTTTAATGGTAAAATTTGTTTGTATTAGGGAGATTAGCTTGGAAAAAGTCATATTTGTCAAGTTTCAGATAACAACTTCTTATTAAAAATCCGTGCTTAGGTAAGAATTCCTGATAACACCATTATGCAAGCCACTGAAAATATTCATATCGACGCATGTTTAAATGTATCCAAGATCTGTAACAGTAGCCTGAATCGATATTGAATTATTCCCCTTGTGGCAGTGTGGCTGAGTGGTTAACACAGCGGACTTGTAATCTTAGGATTGCTGACCACGTGGGTTCAAACTTTGTCAGGGGCAAGGCGTTGTTTTCTTGAGCAAGAAACTTTACATTTATTGCTTAGTACCGGTTGATTCCAAGAATGGATTTGAAAGTGTTACAATAAGCTTATAGCTTCCAACACAATCAAAATAAAAGAAGCTTGTTTAAACTACTACTTACTCCCCTTTTTTAACGAAGGAAAGTTTCTGTTTTATTATTATGCCCTTCACAACATCTTTTGTCTGTTCACCCTTCAAAATTGGAAGAAAATGTTTTGATTAGATTAGCAGCTTTATCTCATATGCATGTACTTGATTATTCATTATAAATGAAAAGAAATATATTAATTTAATATTACAGGATCAAGCAAAGCTATTCAAGCCTCAAACCAGGGCTCGTTTCAGCCTCGAAGGCGAAATCGTAAGGCAGAATTAGCGGCTCAGACTGCCGCAGAGCATGTCAAGAGGAACGGTATATGTATGGTACCAATCAGAATGGCTGTCCTCTTCTCTGGTATGTTCACTTAAAGGGACTCCACTGAGGTTTTTTGACATGACAGGACTTTAAATAAATTTTGGATATTAATGTTTCATTTGATGTAGGTCTGGACAAATAACTGGTGTACAAATTTTACATCATTCACTAACTCTGTTTTATCAGAATAAGTATTATTATTGTATAAAATACCCAAAATTGAAAAGCGTTGCAATGCTTGTGAGTTATCTATTTATGAACATTTTGTCACCTTAGTGCAGAAACAGGTTAACTCCTATTAAATTACTTAAGAAGTTAACCTGTTACTGCACTAAGGTGATGATTTGTATTCTTGTACTTGTTGTACTGAAATGTTATGATCTGACTTTAGGAGATAATTTTAATAATTCTTCTCAAAATTCAATGAGGTTCTACTATGTATGTTTGAATGGTTAAAACCCTTTGTGAGATCCATGTATTGCCTAGTTGAGTTCAAGTAAATACTGCTTTTTTTGTTTTTTTTTAAACAAGACCATAATATGTTAATATTGTCACCAGACTTCTAAGACATGTAAAACTATTTTTTGACTTGCCAGGTGTAGAAACGATTACAAACCGGTTGGATACCCCGGTGCCAGGCCTCGAGGATATGTTTGTTACCTTACAGCTTAACAAGCCGTTACTGAACGAGAAACAGAAACAGGAGTTGAACCCAATGATCATCAATATTCACTCTGTTACCAACATGCCCGCGTCACCGATGACCCATGAACAGCTGAAAGACAGGTCAGTTACTTTAACAAAGGTGTCTAATATATTTAATCTTTAGTTTCCCCGACGATAAAATCTTGCCTTACAGTCTTAATGATTTCTTCTTTAATTATTAGTTCGATTCTTCGATAAATTTTAAAATGTTTATAGAATTATAATTAGAACAGTTACAATATGTGACAAAACTAATTTAAGTTTTAATTTAAGCCTAAATTTTCTCTAGTTAAAGAACATAAACAGTATAGGACAAAACTGTTTAAAGTTTTAATTTAAGTCTACATTGGTCAATCATCCTTAAGTTTTCTTTGAAAAACATCAATCAAAAACTATTTAAGTATTGCTTTAAGGCTAAATCTTTCATTTATCCATTTAAAAACATTGAAGATCAATTTCAAACTAGACTTTTTTCACAGATGCCATAGTAACTGTTAAAAAAAACAATCTTATTTCTCAAAGAAAATTGTAAAAATATGAGTAATCAAATGATATTTGTACACTTTAAGTTATAAAACATAATTTGATGTTATGTATAATATTGCGAATATGTAATCTTGATTGTTTCTATTTAGCCGCGTGGTAAGAATATTACATGTATATATTGTAAGATCACATGTGAGAGTATAGTGAAACTTGCTCCGAACGTTTGTAATGGTCACATACTGTGCATGATTAACTGTTTATGAGGGCTCCATGCAAAACTGTAAAAAAAAAAATTAAAGAGAAAGTTAAGCCAGTTTTGCTGAGTACCTTTAAATTTTGTTGGTCTCGTATTTTCATACACATATTTTTTAAAGTTTATTCGAAAGTTTTTTATGGTTCTTTTACGTGTTGTAAGATGTTTAAGCATATTTGATATACACTTCAACATTATGCTTTATGTTAATTTTGATCAAATCCGCACAGTCTGATCAGGATCCATGCTGTTCGCTATCAGTTTCTCTACTTGTAATAGGGTTTGTTAGTGAACAGCATGCCGATCCTGATCAGACTGCGGAGATACGCAGGCTTGTCTGGATCCATGCTGGTTGCAAACGCATTATGTTGGTTTTGTCATGGCGCGGCTCAATTATAAGTTATTGTATAACAGAAGTATTAGAAATAAAAGATAAGTTAAAACAGTGATTGTTGAGGTCAGATATATATATATATTTATTTTAAATGGAATTTAGATGTAAAGCTAAAGCAGGGATTTTAGAGATCAAATTTCAGTTATAAATAAAGCAGGTATTTTAGAGAATCTTATTGATTAATAATTCAATACCAGTAAGCTATATATTTATACAGTATATAATGTCCTTAGAAATATAGCAGCTTTGAAACATTATATCGCAATTCATTTTGAATAAAAATTTTATCCGAGACTCAGAAAAGTTAAATTCCTGTAAAGCTCTGAGGATGTGAATTATTGCCCTATTAGTGTTGTTCGATTTTCGGATTTTTGTAGAAGATGGCGACAAAATTCTTTGAACTGTATACTAATTTGGTGATCTAGTTGTCGAGAGCTCATCACAAGAATAAATAACTGAAGCTACCGTATATATTCAGTTAAGATCCAATATTTGAGATAGACCAAATTCAAAACATTTTTTCAAAGACTGATGGAAAGATTTCATTTCATAATATTTGATTTATATTTGAAAGCTTTTTTCGACTATATGAATGGTAAACGTTTATGGTTCAAAAATAAACTTCATAGTGAGGTTTTGAACCATAAACTTGCATGATGTTAAAGGCTCATTATATCCAAAAAATTTTATTTCTATTTCTCAAAGCAAATTATTTTTTGTGTGTTATTATTGTTTCTAAAAAAGGACTTATTGGCAAATGATGTTTTGCTTCTGTTGCTTTTTGGCAAATAACACAGTTATAGTGATTTAGTATTTTGTGAGAAGTGGTGGTGGTGTTGGTTAGTTTTCACTCGGGATCACGGCAGTTAGCCACATTGAATTCACCATAGCACAGTTCAGCAACCGCATTGTTCCGGGGCAGGCTGTCAAGCAGTTTACCAGTACTAGTTGCCTTCCCTTTTGCAAGGAACTCATTACTTCTGTACATGCCAGAGCAGAGGTACAGTGCGAATGACCGTAGAAAGGATTTCATGAATGGGAATTGAACCAGGGTCGCCCAATTCACAGTCCAGCGCTCTTCTTATTGAGCTATCTAGATGGCTTTTTAGAAGTCATAATATTGCTAAACAGTTCAGGCCTCGACATTAGCGGTGGTCCATTGGTCCGAGACCACCTGATTTTGGCAAGGACCACCTAATTTTACAGGCAACTGGTCCGTTAGACCACTTGAATTTTCCAAATGGTGCAGGGCTCATCTGGGAGAATGGTTATTTGGTCGAAAAACGTGTTCTTTAATTGTTGTTGAAAACCATTTCTCCGATGTACAGGTACACTGTTCATTCATCTCATTAGTTCAAAAAGATCTTAAGACATCCATAACTTTTTATTAACTCGCTAACAGTGTAGTTAAAAAAGTAGAAAATTATTTTAATAATTAAAGTATAAAATTCATTCAAATGTCTCTAGTACTGCATTGAATTTATAACATTGTATCACTATGGGATATCGGATAAACACATGAATAATGGTGCAAACATTTAAGGCAAAGGAAAAATTAAATATCTAGTAATCTTTGGCTACTTTTTTAAATGATCAGAGATCCATTTTTTTCTTATTTAAAGTACTTTAAAAGGTTATAAATACTTTGTCAAAAATAAATAAATTTCAACAAACAAGCATGTATAATAAATCTGTGAGGAAGATAAGCTCAATTATAATGTAGGAATTTTTCTGTTTATCATTAATATTTCATTGTTTCAAAGACAAGAATATAATAACTTTATAGTTTAATTAAAAATGTTAATCTATAAATCTTATAAGATGTACCAGGAAACAGCAATGAGTATTTGAATAACAGTAAGGAAATAAGTCATTCACAAATGGTTTCACTATTCCCTAACTTGAGTTGCGGAAGAAGTCACTTAACCGAAGTATGAGTACTGTCATGTATTTTTTAATGAGATAATAAATACTAAATAGGATTACAATGACTTACTATCTGATTAGATTGAAATAGAAAAAATACATGTTTTCTTCAGTTGTTATAAATCTAATAATAAATATGTCTCTGTCACCAATTTTAAGTGTAGTTCTTCTAAATCTGAAGTTTCCTTAAAAACAAATGAGTAAAAAAAAAAGATGGACCACCTGTGTTCAGAAAGGACCACCTGAATTTTGGATCCAGTGGTCCGGCATACCACCTGCTGAAAAAGTTAGTGTCGAGACCTGAAGTTGTTAACATTTCGCTTCTTTTATGACACATTACTGCTTGTTCAGTTATAATGAATATCAAACATTCTTAAACATTATGAAAGTCATGTTTTCCTTTTCTAAAAAAGAAATAAATATTCGTTTCTGAGGCATAATGTGCCTTTAACTTGAACGTATTTAGCTGGTTTGCACTGTTCACTATTCAGCCAGTTTTGAAATTTTCCCTAAAAATGAAAATTGGCTTTGTTCAGATTGAAAGCCCACTAAAGATATTTAACCTAGTGTCATTTATAGTTAAATATTTGGAATTTATTGTGCGACCCACAGAACTAAAATCTGATTTTACTGTTATTGATTCAAACATCATGTTACATTATCTGATAAATCAGGGCCTGCTTCAGTGAACATATTGTCAATTATAGACGTTCAAAACTGAATGCCATGTGACTGTATGTCATTAAAATATTTGTTATTGCTTTAAGAACAAATATAAATAATTGGGTCTGGTGTTTTTTCAGAAGAACTACGGTAGTCTTGTATTTATAGAATACCAGCTTGTTAGTAATGAATTGGAATTTGAGTTTAGAATTAACGTAGAAGGAACTGACGTGTAACAAATTGACACTTTGCTGATGAAATGGTGCGAAAAAAATGTTCTCGAAATAGCTATCTGTACTTTAGGGCAAAGAATATTTTTGTTATTTTTACAATTTTCTCAATAAAGTTTTGAAGAATTTGAATTTTAACATAATTTGTTTATCTATGGATTAACTTGTGGAGAGTGATAGGAAAGGATGTGTTTTTTTTAATGGGTTATTTTTGTTGATGCATGTATATTTAATATCTTTCCAATTCAAGATGCTTATAAAATGAGCCTATGGGCTTTTAGGGTTAAGGCATAGACTACAGGAATATCTATTAATGGTTAAAAGGCAGTATATTGTTTTAAAACATGAAATCATTGACAACAATGATGTGTGAAGAAGTTGGCAGATGCTCGCAGATATCATATGATAGTACATGTATATAATTGGCCATTTTCTGTGTAACCGTTAACATGCATGGCTGGAATATAAAGTAATTGTTTATAATCGCATGAAATGAGAGAACCATCCTTTAAGTGAATGGAAATTTCATATCCATTAAACAACCTGTTACTTCCTGTAAATATTCTATTGACCCCCGCAGCCGAGGAAAGTCCCCCGCCAAAAATATCAATATCCGTTCTCCACAGGAAGACTCGATTGATCTGATTAATGGAACGAGAATAAATGTCCTCAAAGTAATTGCATCCATCAAGTTATAGCTAGTTTAGGATATTCAATATTCCATGAAACGCTTATCGTAAGTTTTCTCCCCATTTTATCAATACGGGATTGATTTTGGTTTTTCCAAAGAACAATTTCTCTTTCTTGATAAACTTTTAAAAGCAGTTCATCTTGAGAATATTATTTTATCGGGCGCAGTAAAAGTTGCTTTCGATTACTGGAAGCAGTTTAATTATGGCACATTTTAAGATGTAGCGGGGAAAATTAATTGTTTGGTTGATAAAGAAATTGTTTTATTTTCATAGGATAAGAAAGTCAGTGAATCTGCACGACGATATTGAATAATTTCTGAAATTTGACATTATTGGCTCTTCATAATAAAATTCTTGATTTTACTTTTAACTGTTTATGTAAGATTATGTAAGTCTTATAAAATTGGACCCAAAAATTGGATCTTTTATCTCAATAGGCTCCGAAGTTAATTGAAGAATGAGAATATTTGACCATCACTGATCTGAATTTGATGTTCAAATTTGTAAAATTAGTCTTTGTAAAGTTAGTATAGTGACTTTAGTCTCACATAGCATAGCTTTCATAGCTTATCTATAAAAACAATCATCATAAAAGCACTAAGCATGATAGCAGTATCAAACCATTCTGTACTGTCCTATATATTGTTGTACAGATCCTAGCAATTATTGATCTAGAATTTTTTTTGATACTATTATATTTTTAATACCATTAAGAGCATTGTATTACATAGACAAAGCATTAAACCCTTACTCTACTGGGACGTAAAAGTTTAGTCTTTGTCACCAGTGATTTGAGACAGGCTTGCCATAACATTTATATAGTCTGACTGGTTTCTGTACAGTTGACCGAACTTAAATCTTTAATTTTCATCTTTGGATATCTCCAGAATGGATAATGAACATTGCTCTCTTCTCAGAATTTATATACATGTATATATATGTATGTATACACACAACAGCCACAGTGGTGTAGTGGTTATAGAATACTGGACTGGCAATCCAGAGACCTGTGGTTCGACTCCGGGCTGCGATGTCCCGATTTTTTGTTTGATTTTACTGTCTATGTATATATTATATTCATTTATGCATATTTATCTGAAGATAATGATAATAATAAGGCATTATTATATTTTGCTGCTCACACTTTAAATCTAAATATAGAACGTTCTGTTGAAGTTGGTATATATCCTTAATTTGTCTAAAATTGTTGAACGGGAAGCTTTAGGAAATGCAAGCCATATAAGTGAGCACTTGATTTTCTCGTAAATTACGTTATCTCTCACTGTTAATTTCCTCGCTGGGTGTCCAGATTATCTGAAGCCAAGCACTTGTTGTTTGTAATGAACTTTTCCATCATTTCTTCTGATAACGAGAAAACCAATCTTGATCGGCTTTACTTTACCGTGGAGAAAGAACGTTAATGTCATGAAGTCGTCAATATGCAAATCCACTTCTCCCCGTCACAATTGTTTAGAGATCTTGATTGAGTTCCCGGAGACGATTTGAATATTTTGGCAGAATTCCACTTGATTTCGGAGAGCAAAGTCGCCTAATTTTTTTTTTCTAACTTTTATGTGTGGAAGTGGTAACAACTGTTGGAATATTGAAGTTTCAAAAGTATGTACTTGTAGCAATTTTGTATTGAAAAAAAACAACATTTTTGATGTTTTTTTCTTTTTTCAAATTTTTAAAACGTACAGTTTTGTTTTATGTGTTATTATAAGCGGTCTGTTATGTACATGTCTGTAATACTAAGTCTTGTCAAATGTAATTAATATAATATAATAATGATAGATACATGAACATACACTACTAATGCTGTTGGTAAATTTTTATTTATTTATTATTTTTTTTTGATCATTTGAAATATTTCATTTTTTGTAATGTTTGCTGCTAATGAAAATTGAATTAAGAATTTTTCATTTAGTATTTTTGTACAGATATTTAAAAGCTGCATTACTTTAATTCTGTTGAAAACAGCTATATGTAGTTCAAAATATTGATATGTCTTTTGTGATCTTTTTTTAAATTGATAAATAATGATAGTTTATAGGGGCGAAGTTTATGGTGTCTGAATCTTTTACTAATATCTGTATTTTTAGATATGACTTTTATATAAAATGAATTAGATATACGGGAGGATTTTGATGTGTTTATACCAGTTTACTGCCCAGGGCCTTTAAACTCAGCTATTTTGGGAAAAGGCCCCTGGTAAAATTGGGAAAATTTATTTGGTATCTTTGAGAATTTGAGATTTAAAAAATTGAAAAACTGTCTCACACAAAAGTTGTTTTAAAATGTGTATGATCATAATTATAACATGTTACTTCTATTTAGAAATAAGTCAAAATCTTTCAATTTTTCTGAGAAGTGGAAGTAAGTTTTTTTTGGG